>NW_028169600.1:0-15000 GCF_963971535.1 Notolepis coatsorum | reverse complement strand
GCGGGACTCAGAACACGGCTCACCTACTCAAGCGTAACACCCACCAACTCTCCCACTAAAGCCCCTCTCTACCCCAACAGCACTGCAGCATAACGAGCAAGAACTTCCACATCTCAATGGAATCTAACTTTTTCCCCCTGTAGTCATTGCTGTTTCCAGCTGGTCCGCCTCGCTTGAAATTGCAATGTATTTTCAATGGACACATTTCTAAATCGTTTAAAACAAATAAAGCATGAACATTGGCATGGTGTACCTTTATGTGTGTATTCATCCACAAGCTATAGCTCAACGTGAAACAATTCGCAATTAACCGTAAAATAATTACGTATCATTTCATTTCAACCAATAATGCTTAAACAATTATGTTAGTGATATAGAAGGGAACTCATTTTGTGCAAAAATGGAAAGCTTGCCAATGTTCATGTGGCAGAATTGTTACAATAGCCGATGATACATTTTCCCAATGATAAATCCCCATACGAGTGGACCGCGCGGGAAACTAACGTGATGGCAGACTACACCTCCCTATGGCGTTTGATTCTGGTATCCCTCTCATGTTAAGTGAAAGTATGGGTACCGTCTCAAAATCGTACTTGAGTAAAAGTCAGAGTATCTGGCTAAAAACACACTTGAGTAAAACAAAAAAAGTTTCTACTTTTAAATGTAATAAAAAGGTACTAAAAAGTTAAAGTTAAAACTTTTTTCTGACTGTCTATTCTTCTGATAGCAGGTGTTTAATCAAAGATCCCCGCTTTCTAGTCTTGCAGAGGGACCAATCAGCATGGGTATGGGCGGGTTCATTTTCCATTGATGGGGATTTGATTGGCTGTTTTTAAATAAAGTGCAGCCGCAGGATTAATAGCGTTAACGTTAGTTCGGCCAGAGAAACTAATATACTAATTAAAATGGTTGGACCTGCGAGATTTGGACTTTGTACTTTGTAGGTCTGCCTTTTAAATGTAAGGAGTAAAAAGTATGTTTTTTTTCTCTAAAATGTAATTGAGTAAAAGTACAAGTATACAAACCTATAATAATACTCGAGTGTGTATGTGTGTAGGTTTTTTAGATAACAGGTATTAGGGGTATATCTTATATAAGACAACTAACTAAAATGTGATCTCATTGGATGTGCCCTGACAATTAATGCTTGTATATCTTATCGTGTGTTGTCATGTTTGTTTATATGTTTGTTTAAAAAATAATAAAAAAATAAAATACAATAATACTCGAGTAAAGTACAAATCCCCCAAAATAGTACTTAAGTATTGCAACGAAGTACAATTACCCAAGTACTTTACACCCCTGGTAAGTAGTAGTAGGAGTATCCGCCTGTGAGTGTATTTTATTTACCGTAGACGATGACTGTGGCCGTCGTGCTGCGTCTCTTGGCCACGATGTTCTTGGCCACGCAGGTGTAGTTGGCGGTGTCCGAGAGGCGTGCCTGTTTGATGATCAGGTTGTGGTCGATGGTGATGTAGAAGTTCCTGTCCTCAGCGGGGTCGATGATCTCCTCGTTCTTCAGCCACTCCACCTGCGCAGGTTAGGCGTTAGGGAGGGGGGGACGGGTGGGGGAGGGGAACGGGGGGGGGGGGGGGAGGGTGGCGGATGGAACAAGGGGAGGAAGAAGAAAAGAGAGAACAAAAGAGAGACAAAAGAAAAAGACTGTGAGTTCTACACTGTAAAGAAGAAAACTGTTAAAAAAAAAACGGTAAATGTCTGGCAGCAATGGTTGCCAAATACTTACTGTCGAATTACAGTAAAATTAAATACATTTACAGATTACAACCTTTATTTAATGGTTCATATTTTGATAAAAGGTAATTTACTGTATTTTTATGGCATTTACACTTAAAGTAGAAAAACTGTAAAATCTGTAAAAGAATACAGTGAATTTCCTGTGAAAAAACTTTTTTTTTTACAGTGTACTTCTCGGTGACGGGGCACTTCAAACGGGGGGGGGGGGGGGGGCGTCATCTAACGGCGGCGGCAGACGGGGCTAAACCTCGTCTCTTTGAATAAAAATCACAGCAAAGTGTTTTAAACAGCGACGCCTTTCTCTCTTGTCTTCCCCTTCACCCCCCCCTTCCTCCGAGAACACTCAAGCGCCGGGGACTACGGCACCGCCAGTGATGTCTCTGCGACAAAAAAGTCAATAGCTATCATGTTCTTTTTATTCCCCACCCTGGAACAAAACGTAATACTAACACCGTGGAAGTGTCAGACGGGAGGGCGGAGAGAGGGAAAAGTCTCTGTTATACTTGGAGGAGAGAGAAGCTTCTTCCCTCTTGCTGACCTTTCCTTATGAGTTTCACTCGAAAATGATTCCGATATTGAACCCCTGGCAATAACCCAGAACAGGGGAGCGTTTGGAAGCTTTATTTGGCTGTAAATCACAGAGACCTTTTTGTACCTTTAGGGGCTGTTGGGGCAGCATGGGAGGGGGGGGGGGGGGGGGGTTCGATGAGAGTTTCCTCAAACTTGACAGACTTTAGCTGCTTGTTTGAACAACTCGTTGTTTCAAGCCTTTCAGCACTTTCGGGCTCGATTCCCGCTCCTCCTCCCGGGCTGCGTGTCGAAGTGTCCTTGAGCAAGACACTTAACCCCCGAACTGCTCCCGATGAGCAGGTTGAGCACCTTGCGTGGTCGCCTCTGCCGCCGGCATGTGGATGTGTGAGTGGATGGGTCAAAATGGGAGGAACAAATTGTAAAGCACTTTGGATAAAAGCGCTATATAAAATGCACCATTTACCATTTAATGTCCAAGTCACGGAGAAAACGCTAAATGGTCAAAAACAGACAATTTTTTACATCTTCACTTGGATAACGTGACATAAAGAACACGTTGGACATTCACCACACGGACTGACCATCGAAGCGTTCAACGATCCTTTTAGCTAACACTAAGCCTCCAATAAAGAAATAAAGACAGCCACAGAAACGTTTTGTTTCGGAGTTTAACAAAGTCAAAGAGCTTAGATTTTACTGTCACATGGGGCAGAAAGAATATACTTATCCCAACTAGAGAGAAATGATCAGGTTAAGCGTTTTACATGGCTATTGGGAGCTCATATTTTCCTATTGACCAGATTATCCAAGGTTTACACCCCCCCCCCCCCCCCCCCCCCCCCCCCCTCAACCTGATTGAACTGGCCTTCCGATCTGGCCAGTCTCTTCCGGTCGGGGTGGTTACACAAGGCATTATTATTCCGATTGAGCTATCATTCCGATTATTATTAGTGGAATATTAGGGTCCATGTAAACACAGCTATACTCATCAAACCCTTTTGCCTCAAAATACTGGTTCCCCCTCACTGGTCTTCCCTCACGAGGAGGTGCTGGTGGAGCAGAGAGGAGGCCCGTGGCTCTCGAGGCAGCAGACACGTCCACTTCCTGTGCATTCCTGCACTATCTCCTGAGGAACCGGTGGTGGTGAGATAAGAGGAGGAGGGCCGCGGCTCGGGCAGACGAGATAAGCGGGTATGTTTTTCTTTCTGGTCATCGTATGTAAAGGATCTCTCTCATGAGAGATGATCTGTACCTCAAAGACGTGGGACCAGCAGCTGATACAAGTCCCCCCGCCGAGACACAATAATCCGGTTCCAGAGCCTGCACTTCACCGCCGCTGCTGTTGTTGTTGTTGGATCTCACTAGGGATCTCCACGGAGAGAGAGAACGGGGGCGCGATGAAACGCTCACAGCGCACACTGGCCATTGTTGTAAAATACCAGCATGGAGTCGGCGGCAGTGTCTCCGTGGAGAGGAGATGTGGACAAAATATGTGACACGCCTTTAGCTTATATAGCCTCGCCGGCGTCAATAGTATCTCTGTGCGGTCGGGGATCTGACAGCTGTCAGAGATGCCATCTAGTGTCACGCTCGGGCTGAGCTCCCTGCTCCCCTATCCCCGTGAAGAAACAAAACAAGCTTAGAGGCTTCGATTTTTTTTCGAGAGGGAAGCGCTCTTCAAACGCTCTAGTTTACAGTTTCCTCACACTTTAAGGTCAGCGCGTCCGTCTCGCTACGCCTTTAAGAGAACGCCCCGCTCAAATTCACATTAGACGAGACGGCCGCCGCGCAACACAGCGTCCGTCGCGCTTTAATGGGCGACACCCTGTAAGCTATAGATGTGTAGTGGTACAGTATATCCTCCACTGATTCGGGAGCTCATGAGTGTTTCATTCCATATATAAGCATGTGTACAGTATCAGCCAAATCAATCTGGTCGGAGCCGGGGACGAGGGAAGAGGAACCGCCTGTCTCCCTGCGCGGCTGTCTCCCCTCCCGGCTGAAATGAAGACGCACTCTCTCGCAATAAAGGCCCTGTTCCTGAAGCTCCTATGTAATGCATAGGAGATGAGAACGCACTCTCACACACGCATATATACACTCACAAACGCACGCACACGCGCACGCACACTTATACACTCACACACACACGCATGCACACTCACACGCACCAACACACATCCACCTCATATCTGCCAGAGAGGCTCCCCTCAGATATCATTCTCATTCATCTACAACATGATGCTGCAGCCCGGTGGCAAAAACCACCACTCCTTCCATCTGCACAAGAGGGGGAAAAACCATGTGTTTTGCACACAACCCTGAGATGATCAGGATCTTATTGATGACTCTGTGCTTAATGAGAGCCGTGGCTCACTTGAGAGACTGAAGATGTGAGTGGGTTGAGTGAGCGAGCGAGCGAGTGGCTGATGATGTGTGAGGAGGAGCGCTGCGTTCAGAACCGTAGAGGACTTAAACATCTAGCCGATGTTGAAGAGGTCCAGATGGGACTGGATTATTAGGGCTGTCGCGGTATGACGATTTTCTCACCGCGGTTTTGTGTGTGGCTCAAGTTTCAAGTTTCAAGTTTCTTTAATAGTTGTCATACAGAAGTACAGAATACTTTTGTACAAAATGCTTCTTACTGTTGCGCTCCAGAGACTGTGCATGACAAGATAAGTATGAAATAAAAACATAGTAAAAATTAGAAGTAAAAAAAGAGGTCACAGTGTTCAGCTTTAGACATATGTACAATGTTCGTAGACGTAGTTACCATACAATATACAATACTGTGCAGTGTACTAATATACAATACTATATAGTGCAAGGCATAAATGGACGAGGTGCAGTTTAGGTACAATTCACAGTAGGTGTACGAGTTGTAGTGCAAATCCTTTATCAATAAATATAAAGTGTAAGTGTGTTTGTGTGATCTAAAGTGTGGAGAGTGGGTGCTGCAGTGTGTTGTTTGTTTGAGTGAGTGTGTGCTTGTGGGTGTGTGTGCTGTGTGCATTTGATGGTTGTTGCATAGTGATTATTGTTCGTTTAGCGATTATTGTTCGTTTAGCAGCCTGATGGCCTGGGGATAGAAGCTCCTTCTGAGTCTTTCTGTGCTCGCCATAAGACTCCGGTATCGCTTGCCTGACGGCAGCAGTTCAAAGAGGCAGTTGTTCGGGTGGCTCGAGTCCTTAATAATTCTCTTAGCCTTCCCCTTGCACCGCTTGTTGTAAATGTTCTGGAGGGTGGGAAGCCCCCCTCTAATTGTGCGTTCGGCTGAACGTGTCACTCTTTGTAGTCTGCTACGGTCTTGTGCAGTGCTATTCCCAAACCAGGAGGTGATGTTGCCGGTCAGGATGCTCTCTATTGTACATGAGTAGAAGTTCCTAAGGATCTTCTGACTGACTTGGAACTTCCTTAGGCGCCTGAGGAAGTAGAGGCGTTGTCGTGCCTTCTTCACAACACTGTCAATGTGTGTGGTCCATGTCAAGTCCTCGGATATGTGGGCTCCGAGGTACTTGAAACTGTTCACTCTCTCAACTGGTGCCCCGTCGATGCTGAGGGGGCTGTAGTCCTTGACCCCCGACCTCCTGAAGTCCACAATCATCTCTTTTGTTTTGCTGACGTTCAGGGAGAGGCAGTTCTCCTGACACCACTGTGACAGGTTCTCTACCTCTTCCAGGTAGGCCCTTTCGTCGTTGGCAGAGATCAGGCCCACCACTACTGTGTCATCAGCAAATTTGATGATGGTGTTGTTGTTCCGCTGTGCTACGCAGTCATGTGTGTACAGGGAGTAGAGGAGGGGGCTCAGAACACAGCCCTGGGGGGCCCCTATGTTGAGCGTGATGGATGAGGAGGTGCAGTTGCCGGCTCTTACCACCTGGGGTCTGCCCGTCAGGAAGTCCAGGACCCACTGGCACAGGTCATAGTTCAAGCCCAGGTCCCTGAGCTTGGCTATGAGTTTGGAGGGGACTATGGTATTGAATGCTGAGCTGTAGTCGATGAACAGCATTCTCACATAGTTCCCCTTCCTCTTGTCCAGATGTGATGCTGCTGTGTGCAGCACATGGGCTATGGCGTCCTCCGTGGACCTGTTGGGGCGATATGCAAATTGCAGAGGGTCCAGGTTGATGGGGAGGGAGGAACAGATGTAGCCCTTCACTAGCTTCTCAAAGCACTTCATGGCTATGGAGGTGAGGGCTACAGGGCGGTAGTCGTTGAGGCAAGCGGGCGTAGATTTTTTGGGTACAGGGATGATGGTGGACTTCTTCAGACAGGTGGGGATGACGGCCTGTTCCAAGGACAGGTTGAAGATGTCAGTGAATACCGGGGCCAGTTGGTCGGCACAGACTTTTAGGACGCGGCCGGGGATGCCGTCCGGTCCTGCTGCCTTCCTGATATCCACTTTTTTAAAGATCCGTCTCACCTCATGCTCTGTTACCCTGAACACTGAGTCTCCATCAGCAGACCCCCCCCCCCCCCATTGCCGTGGTTTGTAGGCTGGTGTTGTTATTCACAGCCTCAAACCTCGCATAGAAGGAGTTGAGATCATTTGCTAAGGAGATGTCACTGTTCAGTTTGAGGGGGGTTCCTTTGTAGTCTGTCATTGTTCTGAGGCCCTGCCACATGCCTCTAGAGTCAGCCTGTTCAAACTGAAGTTCAACTTTATCCCTGTAACGCCGTTTTGCCTCTATTACTGCTCTCCTGACGTTGTATCTTGCCATCTTGTGTTCTTCCATGTTGCCTGTCACCAGCCCGGTGTTGTATGCTGATGTGCGCACTTTCAGAGCCTCACGGACGGATTTGTCTACCCAGGGCTTTTGATTTGGGTAGATATTAATTTTGGTGGTGGGGATTATTACTTCTACCTGAGTACAGACATAGTCAATCACCGTTTCGGTGTATTCGTTAATATTGGCTGTGTTATCACGGAATACACTCCATTCTGTGCTTCCCAGCACTGCTTGGAGTGACTCCACTGACGTCACGGCCCAACGCTTAACCTCTCGCGAGACCACCGGCGTTCGCTTGAGACTCTGTTTGTACTTAGGCAAAAGAAAAATTGCAGCGTGATCGCTTTTACCGAATGGACTAAGAGCCTGTGACTTGTACCCATTCTTAAATTGCGAGTATACATGGTCTAATATGTTCTCGCCTCTGGTGGGACAGGTCACATGCTGATAGAAATTCGGCAGCACCTTTTTAAGACGCGCGCTGTTGAAATCCCCCAAGACCAAAATGGCCGCGTCAACGTTAGCTGCCTGGAGTTTGTTTACCTCGTCGTGAAGTTTTGAAAGTGCGACCTCAGTGTTCGCGTGTGGTGGAATGTACACTCCGATGAGGATGATGGACGTTAACTCTCTTGGGAGGAAGAAGGGTCGACATTTTATCGTGATAAACTCCAGGTCTGGGGAGCAGTGGTTAGACATTTCCTTTGTGTTGCCTACATCGCACCACTCCTTGTTTATCATGAAGGCAATGCCGCCTCCTTTCTTCTTTAATGACTCTTCTGCCGTCCGGTCTTTGCGGAGAACGAAGAAATGGTCTGCCGGTTCTATTGCGTGGTTCGGGACATCTGGACTCAGCCAAGTTTCTGTGAAACAGAGGACGTTACAATCCCGAATGTCCCTCTGGAATTGGATCCTTGCTCTGATGTCGTCCAATTTGTTTCCTATCGATTGCACATTGGCCAACAATATGCTGGGCAATGTGGTTCTGTGTCGTTTGGACCTCAGTCTGTTCCGGACCCCGGCTCTCTTTCCTCGTCTTCGCGGCGGCTTCTTGGCGTCTTGGCCATGGCCGGCATAACAAAGGATCTCGGCGGGCCATTTCTGCTGTTCAGCGATCCGATCCAGAGAGCAATCCAAACGGTAAGTTTTTCTTAATCCAATGTCAATGATTGACTGACGGTCATACACATATAATGCACCAACAGTTGGTGCAAATAAAACTCCTAATACTATAAAAATTAACAAAATAAAGCACAGTCTCGTCGGAGCGATCAGAAAGGCAGCCATCAGAGCGGCGCCAGTGTCCGGGATGCGGTGGTACCGCACTTAATTAAATTAAATTTTTAATTATGCTATTTCTAATCTGTCAACTGTTCTATATTGCCCACAAGATTGGCTAAATCCCATACACTCAAATGTTTCTAGTCCCATGTGAGTAAAGTACAGTAAAATGCATTTGTTTGTTTCAAGTTGAAATCAACAAGTTGAAGTTCAACTATATGACGAATAATAACTATAATAATGATGATAATCATACACATATTTTATATCTGCGGAAATAAACCTTTTGATTGAGGCAACAAATACATGGTTCGTTAATGGACTCCACCCACTACTGAAGGACGCGAAAATGCACTCACAGATGGACCATGAAAATAGGATAACGTATCCAAGTGAAAATACTCATTATAGCCCTAAAGTGTTGTTTTCATTATGAGTTTAGTCATATGATTATACCAAATAGGCTACACATCGAATATGATTCATTTAAAAATAAATGAAATAAATTTTTTTATTTTAAACAACAGCGGTTGTCGCGGTTGTTTGTTCTTCGCCTTGACACACCGCGGTATTGCGGTGATGCGGTTACCGCGACAGCCCTAGACGGGATCCATATTATGAGAACTATTAGGAATGTCTGACCACTAAGTGTGTCTGACTCTTGACCACCAAAACCTGACACAGACTACAAGTAGGGCTGTACCGAATGCTTCGAAGCTTCGATCATAATGTTGACATTCGAATTCTAAATCAACATTAGAATAAAAAAAAAAATCGTATTTTTTTTTATTACATTTTTTTTTCTATTCAATCTGTTTAAACCAATGGGGGTTTTCTTCACAGTTGCAGTTAAAGATTAGGCTACACTAATATTATAATATAAGACGTCACCATCACTTTCATACCAACCGTGCCCGTATTGACGAAACTGATGAGTTATATTCATTAAAGATAGTTGATTTAATAAAAGAAAAAGACTAATTTAATCAGATTAATCACTTTATTCAAATTGAGGATTTAGTTTGAGAAAAAAAAAATATATATATATATTTTTTTATGAAGTAAATTATTTTTTATAGACAAATACTTCAATCGAAGTACTGTATACCATGCCAGTTAGGGTACCTTGTGTATACCGCACCTTGTGTATACTGTTTACTCGGTAGCACTTTATAATAACACCCTGTTATAATACATTTATAAGGTATTTGTAGATAATGAACTAATCATGAACAAACCATTTATATACATTCATAAATGATTATTAAATCATTTATAACTATATTTGTATAACATTTACAGATTAGTTCTACATTATTTATAACTCATTATCAACATTGTTTGTACTTGATTTGTTCATCATTAAATAATATTGTTTAATGTGTAGTAACACATTTGTAGATGCTTTGAAAAATGGATATGAAAAAACGACTAGTGTATCTCCATTTATTTTTCATGTTCAACAAATGATTTGTTAAGACATTCATAAAACATTTATAAATCATTTGCAGATGCTATCGTGGGGGCCAATCTAAAGTGAAGCCTATTCATCATTAACAAGTGTCTAATACAGTTAATTATTTGTTTACTTTTTCATCACATGTTACAAATGTTGTAGGCAGCTTTCGGATACACCCTTCTTTGTGACATCAAACAGTGACAGAATTAGGACTAAAGATAAATGCAATTTTATTAACATATAAAATACATGTGCATGACATATAGTGTAACGTCGGGGGGCACTAGGACCCAGGAGTACCCTGGCCAGGTATTGAAGAGTATCTAGAGAGGAAGTCTCACGCGAGCGAGACTTGACGTCACGTGTGTTGCCGTCTGTTTGAATGGAAGCACAAGTTATCCGTGCTGCTTCTATACTTTCGCTTTTAATAAGGTATGAGCAGGTTAAACACCTTTTTTTGTTGGTAAATCTATTCCATCATTTCCGACCTACAAACAACTCTTATATGTTGTGTGCTCAGTGCTCAGTATGTATGTGATGACGACACGACACACAAGAGTAATAATTATTTGTGTCGTGTCATCATCACTGAGCACACGGAGCACACAAATGTAACGTTAGCGGCCACCACATCTACACGTCTACACAACATATAAGAGTTGTTTGTAGGTCGGAAATGATGGCCGTGGCATCTGTTGAGACTGTTGGTGTTTCCACCCGTCTGTTGAGACTGTTGGTGTTTCCACCCGTCTGTTGAGACTGTTGGTGTTTCCACCCGTCTGTTGAGACTGTTGGTGTTTCCACCCGTCTGTTGAGACTGTTGGTGTTTCCACCCGTCGTCCCGACGCATCAGGGAGAGAGACACACAAGAGTCAGGAGTTACGCGTTGACCGTATTCTCACGGTGGACATTTTTCTCCTCTCATGTCACGCTCAGGTTGGGTCTCTCATGTCACGCTCAGGTTGCACACAGGTGGGAACAGGGTGGGAAGTAACCCAACCTGAGCGTGACATAAGAGACCCAACCTGAGCATGACATAAGAGACCCAACCTGAGCGTGACATAAGAGACCCAACCTGAGCGTGACATAAGAGACCCAACCTGAGCATGACATAAGAGACCCAACCTGAGCGTGACATAAGAGACCCAACCTGAGCGTGACATAAGAGACCCAACCTGAGCGTGACATAAGAGACCCAACCTGAGCGTGACATAAGAGACCCAACCTGAGCGTGACATAAGAGACCCAACCTGAGCGTGACATAAGAGACCCAACCTGAGCGTGACATGAAAGACGTGTGAATACGGTCAATCGACCTGCTTTCAGATGGAATTATTATTATTATTATTTATTTCTTCTTCAAATTCTTAGAATTCTAAAACTATATCGTTGAATGGTCATTGTGAAATATAATAATCATTAGATCAATTCTCAAAGGTCTAACCAGAACGTACACCCTTTCACTACCACACTACCAAGGGTTAACCCTTTCACTACCAACACTACATAAGGTTAACCCTTTCACTACCACACCACAGACGGTCAACAGTCTGTCGTGTGGTAGTGAAAGGTTAACCTTCTGTAGTGTGGTAGTGAAAGGGTTAACGCAGATCTTTATCATTTAACCTATCACATCCACTCGTGCAGTGATTTCCCTGGTACAGTACGTGGCTCCTCCGGTACGCATACCAATGTAGGTGAAGGGCCCCTGTGTATGAACTTGAGCACGAGATCCATCGCACAAATGTAATCAGCATAATGACAGCGGCAAAGCCCCAGGTAATTATCAAATCCTACTAGCGTGAATCAATACGGATTACATATAAAACCCACAAATCCACAGGGCAGGGGGCTAAAGTGATTATATGCATCACTTCATTTATTGAAAAACAAAATCACAAATTGCTTGTGTGTGTGTGTGTGTATGTATGTGTGTGAACTGCGTATGTATGCACATACAGTATGTGTGTGTGTGTGTGTATGTGTGTGTGTGTGTGTGTGTGTGTGTGTGTGTGTGTGTGTGTGTGTGTGTGTGTGTGTGTGTGTGTGCGTGCGTGTGTGGCCACGTGCATGTGTGTGTACAGTATAATGTGGTCTACTTCTGCTACTGCTGATGGATCTCCCACTTAATCAGCATCCAGTCCAGTGGTGATGGCAGTATTGGACCTAAGTGGCACTGGCCTGCATATCAGAAGGCCTCCCTTTTAACCCTTTCACTACCACACTACAGAAGGTTAATTACACTCCTCTTTCATTCAACCTAACTTATAGCTCCTCATCTTTCATTCAACCTAACATTACAGCTCCTCCTCTTTCATTCAACCTAACTTATAGCCCCTCCTCTTTCATTCAACCTAACGTTACAGCCCCTCCTCTTTCATTCAACCTAACGTTACAGCTCCTCCTCTTTCATTCAACCTAACTTATAGCCCCTCCTCTTTCATTCAACCTAACGTTATAGCCCCTCCTCTTTCATTCAACCTAACGTTACAGCTCCTCATCTTTCATTCAACCTAACTTATAGCCCCTCCTCTTTCATTCAACCTAACTTATAGCCCCTCCTCTTTCATTCAACCTAACGTATAGCCCCTCCTCTTTCATTCAACCTAACTTATAGCACCTCCTCTTTCATTAAACCTAACTTATAGCCCCTCCTCTTTCATTCAACCTAACGTTACAGCTCCTCCTCTTTCATTCAACCTAACTTATAGCCCCTCCTCTTTCATTCAACCTAACTTATAGCCCCTCATCTTTCATTCAACCTAACTTATAGCCCCTCCTCTTTCATTCAACCTAACTTATAGCCCCTCCTCTTTCATTCAACCTAACGTATAGCCCCTCCTCTTTCATTCAACCTAACTTATAGCCCCTCCTCTTTCATTCAACCTAACGTATAGCCCCTCCTCTTTCATTCAACCTAACTTATAGCCCCTCCTCATTCATGCAACCTAACTTATAGCCCCTCCTCTTTCATTCAACCTAACTTATAGCCCCTCCTCTTTCATTCAACCTAACTTATAGCCCCTCCTCTTTCATTCAACCTAACGTTACAGCTCCTCCTCTTTTGTTCAACCTAACTTATAGCCCCTCCTCTTTCATTCAACCTAACTTATAGCCCCTCCTCTTTCATTCAACCTAACTTATAGCCCCTCCTCTGTCATTCAACCTAATGTTACAGATTTTATTAAAACAGAACACACAAAAAAACGATTTCTTGATTCAGAACAATTTGATCATGGATGAACAAAACATTCAATGTGAATGGTTGATTTGAATTGCAAGGACTTGTTAAGCACCTTGTAGAAAAGATTGTCCGTTTTCAAGGAATTCCAGGCCTGGACTTTTTTTGTGTAAAAAAACTCAAGCACTTTAAGCACTTCAAGGACCTTGTGTGAACCAACCCTGTAATATGTGCATGATATTAATCCTCTCCAGTAGAGACTGCCTGAATAGTTGGACTATAATGAAGTGTTCAAAGCCTCGTCATCCCCTGCTGTAACCATCAAAAGTAAGCTCATTTATTCATCCATAAGCTTGCTGCTGTTGTTGTGTCTGACAGATTATGTATGTGTGTGTGTGTGTGTGTGTGTGTGTGTGTGTGTGTGTGTGTGTGTGTGTGTGTGCGTGTGCGTGTGCGTGTGTGTGTGTGTGTGTGTGTGTGTGTGTGTGTGTGTGTGTGTGTGTGGTCATGTGGCCGCCAGGCCTATGTAATGCTGTTGTGTCCAGCACTGGGTTGTACCAGCTATGCTGCACATGTTCTCTCTTAAGACACATTGCGCTCCCGATTGTGTTATGAAGGGTTCCTGGGTTCCTTTTCTCTCTTGAGATAGTATTTATTTACATTAAAAAGGGCTCGCTTGCCAAGTTCCATTTTTCTAGTTAATTTGTTTGGTCCACTTTTGTCCTTTTTTTTGTAAGCCTAATGAAAGCATCGTACTGTATATGTTTCATTCTAATGTGTACTTGTAAGCCAATATCTTCTTAGGGAAAAACGGGCCCAACCACATTATTTAGGCCCGGGCCAAAAATCTATTTCTGCCTACACGCCTCTGGTTCAAAGCCCCGCAATTCCCCTGTAACCACCAAATGTAAGATCATTTACAATTTCTGACTGTAGTGCTGCCTATTTAAATATACAGTAGTTGTTTATTGGGTAACGTATACTTTTTGTTGGGTGTAACATTTTATTTTACACTGCTGTTCCTGCGTCTGCCAGTTGTATGTGTGTGTGTGGTGTATGTAGCTGCTGTACCAGGCTATGTTCTGGTGTCATGGTTTATGTAGCTGCTGTACCAGGCTATGTTCTGGTGTCATGGTGTATGTGTCAGATGGACCAGGCTATGTTCTGGTGTCATGGTGTATGTGTCAGATGGACCAGGCTATGTTCTGGTGTCATGGTTTATGTGTCAGATGGACCAGGCTATGTTCTGGTGTCATGGTTTATGTGTCAGATGGACCAGGCTATGTTCTGGTGTCATGGTTTATGTGTCAGATGGACCAGGCTATGTTCTGGTGTCATGGTTTATGTGTCAGATGGACCAGGCTATGTTCTGGTGTCATGGTGTATGTGTCAGATGGACCAGGCTATGTCCATGTGTCATGGTTTATGTAGCTGCTGTGCCAGGCTATGTCCAGGTGTCATGGTTTATGTAGCTGCTGTGCCAGGCTATGTCCAGGTGTCATGGTTTATGTAGCTGCTGTGCCAGGCTATGTTCTGGTGTTGTGGAAAATCACGTCCGAAAGATTACATGGAAAATTATTGGGCTTCCGTTGTTGGCAGCTGGTGTGAGCTTTATGACATTTCTACGTCCATCGAAAGCCCTGGGTCTCCTCTTTCTTAGGACTACAACAATTCCATGCATGCTTCTTCTTCTTCTTCTCGGTACCGGGGCGATCGGGCTTAAGAGGTTGAAGTGTGTTATAATGTGTTCTTCAAGTTTATTTGTTTGGTCCACGTTTGTCCTATTTGTCCTTTTTGTTTGGTCCACGTTTGTCCTATTTGTCCTTTTTGTTTGGTCCACGTTTGTCCTATTTGTCCTTTTTGTTTGGTCCACGTTTGTCCTATTTGTCCTTTTTGTTTGGTCCACGTTTGTCCTATTTGTCCTTTTTGTTTGGTCCACGTTTGTCCTCGTAAAGACTTAAAAGGCAGTTCTCTGATCACCACTTTGCGTCGTCCTCTTTCCATAAACCCCCTCACACCGATGGGATTGACATACATCTACTGACAAGAATGTCAGAAACAATGGA
>NW_028169601.1:0-17845 GCF_963971535.1 Notolepis coatsorum | reverse complement strand
ACACAGAGGTCCAATTCATTATTATAATATTTCCCCCGAGTCATGTTCGCACAACAGCAGCACATCATCGTTCCGTAGTGACGCCGGTCTGTCTCGTAGCCGAGCGCTTTCCTCCGACGTCTTCTTCGAGTTTCCTCTTTTGTGTTTCCCTGACGTCATCGTAAAAAAAAACGACAGTTTACACAAGGTGCCCTAACGACCGGTGTGACGTACGTCATGCGTCTCTGGTGGTTAAGAGTCAGACACACTTATGCCTCTTTTCCACTGCATAGTACCTACTCGACTCTACCCTACCCTACTCTACTCTACTCTACTCGCTTTAGGTACCTGGTACTTCGTTCCTTTTCCACTGCAGGTACTAAGTACTCAGTTTGTCTCCGTGTGGCGAGGCGGGGCCGCTGGCGTACAGCATGAGAGCTCCAGCATAGCTATGTCCGTGAGGGCTTGCAGCAAGCCAGAGTAAACACAGTTTTCAATCAATCAATCAATCAATCAATCAATCAATCAATCAATCAATCAATCAATCAATCAATCAATCAATCAATCAATAACAACATTAACCAGACTCTCGTTGTGTCTATTCTGCTAACGCTGACGTACCTCTCATTGTGTCTATTCTACAAGCTTTAACGTTACCTAGGCTCTCGTGTCTATCTGCTAACGTTAACGTTAGCATTAGCATTAGGCTAACAACAAGCTTTAACGTTACCTCTCACATCTATTAATGAATGAATTAATGAAAGAAAGAAAGAAAGAAAGAATGAAAAGAAAGAAAGAAAGAAAGAAAGAAAGAAAGAAAGAAAGAAAGAAAGAAAGAAAGAAAGAAAGAAGAAAGAAAGAAAGAAAGAAAGAAAGAAAGAAAGAAAGAAAGAAAGAAAGAAAGAAAGAAAGAAAGAAAGAAAGAAAGAAAGAAGAAAGAAAGAAAGAAAGAAAGAAAGAAAGAAAGAAAGAAAGAAAGAAAGAAAGAAAGAAAGAAAGAAAGAAAGAAGAAAGAAAGAAAGAAGAAAGAAAGAAAGAGATCTGTAGTTGATCAGGATGATGATGTGTGGTGTCACGTAACCAAACATTTTGTGTTGTATTAGTCTGTCTCTCTGCTCTCTGGCGTCGCCCTGCTGGGAGGTCTCTCTGTGTCTGCCGGCCCCACCAGGCCCTCGAGGCCTGAACACACGCTACATGTGTGTTGCTCGGTAATGAACATGTGGGGGGGGGGGGGGGGGGGGGGGGGGGGCTGTCTAGCTCACACACGAGGTGTCTCAAGATCTGCTCCTCCTGCTCAAGCTGCTTCCTCACTTCTCCTCTCTCCTGCTTCTCCTCTCTCCTCCTCTCTCCTCACTTCTCCTCTCTTCTCCTCTCTCCTCCTCTCCTCACTTCTCCTCTCTCCTCACTTCTCCTCTCTCCTCCTCTCCTCACTTCTCCTCTCCTCACTTCTCCTCTCATTTTGTCCCTCACATTTTTACCCATTCACTCACACATTCTCACACCGACGGCGGAGGCGACCATGCAAGGTGCATTATGCATTGTTGCAAATAAAGCAAATAACATTAGTGGAGGTGACAGTGAGGTCACAGCAGCGGCCTGCCCTCGTCTAGGAGGGAATGGACACTCAATCCCATTGGATCTGGCAACATGTAGAAACACTTCAAAACTTGGCGTCTCTGAAAAAGTGTGTATCCATTTGGTCCCCTTTCAAAACATGGCTGCCAGATGGTGCAGCCTGCAGTCTTTTAACCCTTTCACTACCACACTTCATAAGGTTAACCTTTCACTACCGCACTACAGAAGGTTAACCTTTCACTACCACACTACAGACGGTTAACCCTTTAACTACCACACTACAGACGGTTAACCTTTCACTACCACACTACAGAAGGTTAACCTTTCACTACCACACTACATAGAGCTGCCGCGATAACCGCATTACCGCGGTATCGCTGTTGCATCACGCTCACCGCAGAGTTAGGCTGAATACCGCGTCACCGCTGTTTTTTATCATAATAATAAAGTTGGCTTGCGGCTCTGCAGATATACCCTACTCGGTTCCAAGCGACCCTATTGGTCCAGCCTGGCTCTGCGGCTCTGCAGATACCCCCTACTCGACGCCTCTGAACGAAAACAGAACGCCGCCATCTTTACTGCCTCGCTAAGGATGCATTTCATTCAGGATTTGTTTGCGACAGAACCAAGTGCAATAAACAAAAAAGAATGGATTCACTGTGTATTCTGCCTTATTTATTGATGAAACAAAACCGACATCAACCCAATTTACCACCGAGCGGAGAGTTTAGTGTCACAACAAGATCGCTGATGTGTTAAGTTTGTTGTTGTTATCCGATATACACGAGAGGTAACGTTAAACCCGGGTTTGCTTGGTAGAATACACAATGAGAGGTAACGTTAGCTTTGGCAGAATAGACGCAACGAGAGTCTGGTTAATGTTGTTATTGATTGATTGATTGAAACTGTGTTAAACTCTGGCTTGCTGCAAGCCCTCGGACATCTATGCCCACGGAGCTTTCAGTGTACACAAGCGAGCGGCGGCGGCCCCGCCTGCATCCCCATTCCCCAAACGGAGTAGTACCTGGCTGCAGTGGAAAAGGAACGAAGTACCAGGTGCCTAAAGCGGGTCGAGTCGAGTAGGTAATATGCAGTGGAAAAGCGCCATTAGACTAGAGGCAGGCTATAAGAGTAGACTACTAAAAAAAAAAAAAATGCATTCAAACTTTTTTTTTTTTTTTGTGCGCACTGTGCGGTAATTACCGCGGCGGTAGGAAATATTGCGCAAATTCGTGCGGTAAGGAAAATATCAATACCGCGGCAGCTCTAACACTACATTCTCTATTTGAATGACCACATCAAACAAGAGGTGGACGCAGGCAAATACTGCGGCATGGTCATGCTGGACCTACAAAAGGCCTTTGACACGGTCAATCACTCCATTCTGATTGACAAGCTAAAAGCAATTGGTTTTGATAGTCTATCAGTGAGCTGGATGCAATCCTACCTTGAGGGGAGGGAACAGATGGTGGAGGTAAACGGTACCCTATCCCCCCCCCTCACAGTGAGCTGTGGTGTTCCACAAGGAAGCATACTAGGACCGCTACTGTTCCTAATTTATGCAAATGACATGTCGTCAGCTTGTGACTGCAACTTGTTCCTGTTTGCGGACGACTCAGCCCTGCTGGTCTCTGACAAGAACAAGTTACAGGTTGAAAAAACCCTCAGCTCGGAACTAGGCAGAATCTGCATATGGCTCGCTGATAACAAACTATCATTACACATGGGCAAAACAGAGTCCATTCTCTTCGGTTCAAATAACAAACTCAGCAAGACCGACGGCTTCTCAGTTACAGTGGGTGACAATATTGTCACAAGGAAAGATGAAATTACCTACCTGGGTTCCATCCTAGAGGCTAATCTCTCCTGTGACAAAATGGCATCCAATGTAATAAAAAAAGTCAACCAACGAACTCGATTCTTGTACCGGATCTCCTCTCTGGTAAACAAGAATACCCTGAAGACTCTGGCAGGAGCACTCATTCAGGGGTACTACGACTATGCTTGCACCTCATGGTACCAAAGCACCTCAAAGGCGCTAAAAACAAAATTACAAACATCTCAAAACAAACTGGTCAGACTACTGCTTGACCTTACTCCTAGAACCCACCTCACCCCTGCCCACTTTGACAACCTAGGATGGCTTAGAGTAGACGACAGAGTACAGCAACTTGCAATGGGCCTGGTCTACAAGATACACTACACGACCAAGGTACCCATGTACATGTCAAAATACTTCCCAAAGGTCAGTGAATACCACGATCACAACACCAGAGGGAGCTCCACAAATCATGTTAAACCCAGATTCGGCTCAAATAAGGGACTAAACACGTTTCGCAATTATGCCACATCAATGTGGAACGCCCTACCCAAAGCTGTAAAGGAATGTGGATCACTACCCACTTTCAAAACCTCTCTCAAGGGACACCCACGGGAGACTGCAATTCAACACTGGCCCCTGTAAATATCCTAACCCAACCCCCTCCAATGTACAGTCATTTACCTAGTATGGTTTTGTCAATAGTCCAATGTACAATTTTGTTTGTTTGTACAGTGTCCCCCCCCCCTCAATGTACAGTTTTGCTTGTATATACAGTGTGCCCCCCCCCCCCCCCAACCACCTCCAATGTAGATTACCCAGGCCCTGTCCACACGAGAGTTTGGATTTAATATGACCGAAGTTTGAAAAAATAAAACTCCGTCCACACGGTGAACACAGGTGGACAACCGTGTATAACTGCGTACTCACGGGCAGAGCTGGAACCCAGCAACCGATACATTTAGTACAATGTAATACAATGCCAAAGCAGTAGGCGGCGATGTTGTTCAGACATGAAGGCCATTTCAACCAATCAGAAAAGACTGAACGCTCACTAAACTTCCTGTTGGGTCGCGATCTGCCATTAATTTACTGAAGAAGAAGAAGTAAACTTCCTGTTTAGAAGCACAGCTGGACCCTATTGATCATTTTGCCAACGGAACATATATTTTCAGCAAAGAAAGAAACTGCAATAAACAAACAGATACATTCACTGTGTTCTGCCTCTCATTTTGTTGATGAAACAAAACCATCAGCAACACAATTTACCACCAAGAGCGGATAGTTTAGTCTCACAAAAAAGATCTCCGGTGTTGTTAGCTACATGCTAATGTCAATGGCATTCTCTATGTATAGTATATAGCTTAAATGCTAACGTAATAATGTAACGTTAACGCTAGTATAATGAATGGATGCAAACGTTATTTAACACATTGCAGAATGGGTACAATACAATACGGCTCAATACAAACAATTGTTAAGGGGATGCAGTCTGGACTGGGTTCCTTATAACAATAACTTGACAACACATGAGTTTAGTTTAGCTGCAGCTACATGTTTACTCTGAGCGTCAACAGACATCAGTCGATCACAACACTCTTCAACACAGACGATACGTTTTTAACAAAAGTTTGTTACAATCATTTTCATATAACGCTACTTGGGACAGCTCTGCTGTAAACACTGGTGTAGTTGGCTCTGCTCTAATCTCTCTACCCCGCGGTCTGCCGTGAACATGGGGAATAATTGCGACAGCTCTGCTGTAAACACTGGGAATAACCCCGGTTGCTATGCCCACACGCAACTGCAAAACCGCACAACTCCACCCTGGCCACCGGTTTCAAAGACCGCGGTTGCAGTGTAGCAAATCCCCGGTTGTGTGTGGCCGAACAGTGCAACTGCGCACATACAATCACGGTTACATTAAACCCAGCGTTCGTGTGGACGGGGCCCCAGTATGGTTGTAAATATCCCAGTGTACCCAACCCCCCCCCACCCAACCTCCTCCAATGTACAGTTTCTACGTCAAATGTATATACTCCCTTTTCCTGACTCCTTCTGTATCACAAACAGTACTGTATTTGCAAATCTGGTATGTCATAAATGTATAGATGTAGCAGTACTGACTATCTGTATGTCATGTATGTCATATATGTCCTGATGAATTGAAAATGGGGGACCCTGATGTAAACAAGACGAAAGTCTTTCTCTGGTCTGCATCCCCTTAACAATTGTGTGTATTGAGCTGTACTGTATTGTACCCATTCTGCAATCTGTTAATAAAGTTTTCAATCAATCAATCAAAACAGACGGTTAACCTTTCACTACCACACTACAGAAGGTTAACCTTTCACTACCACACTTCATAAGGTTAACCCTTTCACTACCACACTACAGGAGGTTAACCTTTCACTACCACACTACAGACGGTTAACCTTTCACTACCACACTACAGGAGGTTAACCTTTCACTACCACACTACAGAAGGTTAACCTTTCACTACCACACTACAGGAGGTTAACCTTTCACTACCACACTACAGACGGTTAACCTTTCACTACCACACTACAGAAGGTTAACCCTTTCACTACCACACTACAGAAGGTTAACCTTTCACTACCACACTACAGAAGGTTAACCTTTCACTACCACACTACAGAAGGTTAACCCTTTCACTACCACACTACAGACGGTTAACCTTTCACTACCACACTACAGAAGGTTAACCTTTCACTACCACACTACAGACGGTTAACCTTTCACTACCACACTACAGAAGGTTAACCCTTTCACTACCACACTACACAGGAGGTTAACCTTTCACTACCACACTACAGAAGGTTAACCTTTCACTACCACACTACAGACGGTTAACCTTTCACTACCACACTACAGAAGGTTAACCTTTCACTACCACACTACACAGGAGGTTAACCTTTCACTACCACACTACAGAAGGGTAACCTTTCACTACCACACTACAGAAGGTTAACCTTTCACTACCACACTACAGAAGGTTAACCCTTTCACTACCACACTACAGACGGTTAGTGGTAGTGAAAGGGTTAACCTTCTGTAGTGCGGTTGTGAAAGGGTTAACCCTTTGTCGTGTGGCAGTGAAAGGGTTATAACCTTCTGTAGTGTGGTTATGAAAGAGTTAACCCTTTGGTAGTGTGGTAGTGAAAGGGTTCAACTCATCTGAAAATCCAAACATGTGATTTGACCAACAAGCCATTACTTTATGTGAAGAGTGTTAGCTAACGACATTCCTTCTTCCAATTAATTCACCTCCTTTTCCCCCCAGAATTAACTTGCCTCTCGCCACACTGTTGTGTTATCACCTGTCCCAAACAAAGGTCTATTATAATAACGGTGGTTATCCTATAACCCTAGTTATATGATTACTGGCAAAGCGTCTTGCTTTTTCGTATGAATTTCAGACTCAGAAGGGCGAGCATGGCCACGCCCCCTGGGCTATATACTAGCCGGAAGTGGGCATGGCTAGATAGGTGTAAAGGTGCATGAGAACATCTTTCAGTGGGCGCACTATAGACACGAGGTGAAAGTCCAATAGGCAAAGCAAGACGCAGAGCCAGTATGAAATATAACATATATCACACATGTACAGATTAACTATATCTCTGAGAGGGTGGTTGTGAACCCATTCAGACTGTACGTCTCAGCACAAGTCCCGGCAGGAGGAAATAATAACAATGTTTTCCAAAGTATATAGTATTTATTTAACAAACATAAACATGATTAAATACAAGGGGAATGAAACCCACAACAATATTGCCACAAGGGAAGGGAAACAAAACCGGGATATATACCATAAGACAAAACAAACACTAAGCAAAGGTAAAACACTAAACAAACACAAGTTTATCGACGTGTCACGGGATCACAAGCAAAAAAAAAGCCTCATGGTTTGCACTCTGGGAACCACCCAGCAATAATAACATACACACAACACAATACGGCTATTCAAAAACAAACAGGTGTGTGACGGTTCACACAGTCCCAAAACAGTTGGGCGATGAGACCAACACACTAATCAAATGCACATAAGAGTGGAAATGGCAGAAAGGTCAACACAATGATGAATCCACTCAGGTCAGTGGCAAAAAGGCGCTCTGTGTTGGTGCAGTGCGGGCTCTCGGGCTTTATCCACCCGCCCCTTAATGAGTGATTGCCCTCAGCTGTCGTCATCATCGGGTAATCAGGAAGGGGCGGGCGGCACCTGGGCAGGGGAGACAGAAAAAGGAGCTTATTTCAAGGTGAACACAGCACCAAATACAAATACAAGTACAATAATAAGGAGGAGGAGGGCCAACCTATACCTTCGTCACATCACCACCACAGTGGTCATTTACTTGATTCAGATTCAGGTTCTCTTTATTGTCACCGCTTTTTTAAATGGATACATACATTCAGAGTGAGGCTTGTTTTTCCTGGTAAACATATTAATACACAACGTATATATTCTAGCTCAAGTTTCTTTATTAGTTGTCATAGTAAAATACAGAATACTTTTCCATGAAATGCTTTTTTCGGCTATGAGCTACTGCGGGAGTGTGCTAGATAAAAATAGATAAAAAGTATAAAATAGAAAGTCAAAAGTATGTAAACAAAAAGTCAATAATATACATATATATACAATATAATACAGAGTAAAAAAAGAGTAACAGTGACTCAGTTACAGTACAACACAGTATACACAGTACAATGCAGAAATGTACAAACTATAACTATAAACTATAACTATTAATATAAACTATTACTATAAGCTAAATAAGCTATAAATAATAAACTATGAACTGAAAGAAAATAACCTATACATTCATTGAGTTTTCTTTAACCCTTTCACTGCCACACGGCAGAAGGTTAGCCCTTTACTATCACACAACCGACGGCGATGCTCCATCATTAGCATCATTAGCTCCGCAAATGCGGAGCTAATGATGCTAATGATGGAGCATCGCCGTCGGTTGTGTGATAGCAAAGGGCTAACCGTCTGTATTGTCACAGTGAAAGGGTTAACCGGCTGTCGTGTGGCAGTGAAAGGGTTGGAATCCGAACAATATGTACCGTTAATATCTCTGTGTACAGTATGAGAGAACCTGCCAAAGTGGCCACGCCCCCGAGACACACGACCTATAGAAGGGTCTCGCGCACGGCAAGGCCCGCCTCCAGGAATGCAGGGAGAAAAACAATCTGTGGAGCAATCCTCCCGTGGGAACAGCCTTCAGAGAGACAACACGCAGGACACTCTCTCTGCAGAGAGACGCACGGAGATGGATCTTCCAAATGTTTGTGTGTGTTTCACAGCTACGTGTTTCCTTCTTTCCCTCTCGAATGATCGCGTTGGCGGCTGTAACGTTGCTGTGCGATGCTACTCTGTTTTCCCCGTGTGGCGAACAATGATCCTGAATAATACGATAGGATACTCCTTTATTATTATTTATCCCCTTGGGGGAAATTCGGGCATCATAGTACTGTAGCTTAGGGGGGGGGGGGTACAGGTATGGGCAGGGTAAGGCCTAAAAAAAATAATGGTTTGTTTCCGGTTGCCGACCGACCCTGCCGATTTAGGTGCGACCCAATATATTTTATGAGTTAAACAAATAAAAAATGTAAAATAAAAAAAAATCCTTTTATTTTTTATTTATAAATTTTTTATAAAGTTTCATAGAAATCTTAGTCAAACCTTTAGTATATGGATATTAAACATGCTGACAGAGTACATGCATCCATGTTGTTGTGAACATTTTAATTAAATAAAGAAATTCCCTATCCATAGTCGCCGTGGGAAAAAATAAAATAAAAAATATAATAAAATAAATTCCCTACCTACCCATGGCCTTAACTGACAACCAACAGGAAACCAACAATATATTTTGTTATGCCTAATAGTAGAAAGAGATAAATATAGGCAATACCATTATATCTGAATATAAAAAAATATGAGAGAAAATAAACAGTGTAAACAATATAATTATTAACTCTGAATATAATACTGTTCTATAAGACCTGGGGTGACAGTGGCTCAGGAGGTAGAGCAGTCGTCTGGTAATCCAGAAGTTCCTGGTTCGATTCCCGGCGCTCCCCCCCCCGGGCAGCGTGTCAAAGTGTCCTTGAGCAAGACACTTAAGCCCTAATTGCTCCCGAGGAGCAGGTTGACACCTGGCTTGCGTGGTTATGCCTCTGCCGTCGGTGTGTGAGTGAACGGGTAGAATGTGAGGAACAACTAATTGTAAAGTGCTTTGGATAAAAGCTGCTATATAAATGCAGCCATTTACCTACATCCAGAGTGTGCTGACGTTCTGCATTCAGTGCTGGGGGGGGGGGGCACTAAGTGTACAGAATAAGAATAAATTAGATCGGGTGGTCAAATTAGGAGGGTAAGATAACTGGTGAAGCGATGTGCAGTATTACAAACATGTCAGACCAGTACACCAGGAAATTGGCAGAACAGATCCATAGCCGATCAACGTCTGCACCCACTATGGTCTCTGAGTACGCAGTACGCACTCTTACTAGGGATGGGTACCTTTCACATTTGAACTGATACCGGTACCGGTACCTGTGAATCGATACCGGTACCCAACGGTACCTTTTTTCGGTACTTTAGTCTCAAGAAATTTAATTTACCTACCTCAGTCGTAAAAAAAAAAATCCAAACTTCAAATAACTACAATTTCGACAGTTTTCGGCTTGTCATTGCTCCGACTGCTTTGTTGTTGAATCAAGTAAAATCCTAGGTAAGCATATATTGTGCGTGTGAACGTTGACATAAAAAAAAAAAAAAAAAAGAAAAAAAAATTTTTTTTTTTTTTTTTTTTTTTTTTTTTTGGTTTCTCACTTGATTCGATACTCGGTAGTACCGACATGTTTCGGTTCGGTACCTCAAAAGTACCGAATTCGGTACCCATCCCTACCTCTTAGCCTCAGGGCGGAGGTACTGCACGCCTAGGACTAGAACCAAACGTTGCATTCGTCCTTTGTCCCACGCAGCATTATTTGGTCTTTTTGAGCACTTTTAGCACCATTGGTGCCGTCGAGGGTGATTGATTGATTGATTTTTATTGTGGAGTAAAAGACAGCATCCAAGGGATAAAAACATGAGAAAGTGCAAGCACTTATTTCCATCATGGTCCCTGATTTTGGACATGGACAGACATCATAAAACATAGAGCATCATAATAAAACATACTAAAACAGAGCATCATAATAAAAACATAGAGCATCATAATAAAACATAGAGCATCATAATAAAACACAGATAATCATAATAAAAAACAGAATAAAACATATAGCAACCCCATACAAAAAAAGCACTTCCTACCCTCTCCTTCCTATGGCTATTCTATACTTCACTGGCTAGCCATTTCTTTGTGGCACGTCTAAAACTTCCCCCCTCTTCGATGTTTTTCAGGGCCACTGGAAGCTTGTTCCACTCCAGTGCTGCAGAATATAAAAATGTATTTGTGCCCATTAGGGAGTTAAATCTTGGCAGAATAAAATCCGTACTGCTCCTTCTAGTGGAGTATGAATGATTGTCACGGAATCGATTAAAATAATTAGATAGATATTTCGGACCTGTATTTTGAACTATCTTGTGTGTGAGACCTAATTTGATGTGAATTACCCTTTTATTGACCGGAAGCCAGTTTAGTTGCCTAAAGAAAGTTGGCCCTAGGTGAGTGCGTGGAGGTAGTTTAAGGACTACTCTAATTAATTTGTTTTGAGCTGTCTGAAGTTTATTTTTCAGGACCTGTGGAGCGCCACTGAACCAGGAGGTGGCAGCATAGTCAAAGTGACTCTGTACTAATGCGCCCGCTAGCATTTTAAGTGTTGCCTGGTCCAGTAGTTTCCCTTGTCTAGCTAGGAATTTCGTTTTCTGGCAGATTTTAGTGTGGGCTTTTTTAGCCATGGCCTCTCCTGTAAGATGTTTGTCCAGTATGCAGCCTAGATATACAACAGAATCCTTGTTTGTTATTTGCTTTTCACCTACTCTTACCTTCATTTCAATATCTTTACCAAGCCGTTTCTTTGATCCAAACAGGATGGCCTCTGTTTTTCCTAGATGAAGAGATCGTTTGTTATCTGACAGCCATGTCTGCACATTTGATAGCTCCTCACTAAGGGTCCTCTCCACTACTGCCAAGTCCTTATGGGAGACCAGAATGGCTGAGTCATCCGCATAAAGAAAAAGGTCTGATGAACAGGCATTCTTCATATCATTTATGTAAATGAGAAAGAAGAGCGGCCCCAGGACACTCCCTTGAGGCACCCCGCAGGTGATCGCCTTGGCTGAGGAGTAGGTCCCGTTTACATCTACCATCTGAGACCTGCCTGATAGATATGAGGTGACCCAGTTCAACGCTGACCAACTAAACCCAATCGCCTTCAATTTAAATAAAAGGACACTATGGTCAACCGTATCAAAGGCCTTTTGTAGGTCCAACATGATCATTCCACAGAATTTCTTTGCATCAATCTCCTTTCTGATGCAGTCAGTCAAATACACCAGACAAGTCTCAGTGGAATGAGATTGTCTAAAGCCTGACTGATGCTCAAATAGGATATTGTTATGCAGTGTCATGCTTTTTATGATGTTCGTATTTATTATGCTCATGTCTCGTTTCACATTTGTGCCTATTAAGCTTTTTTTTGCTTTGTGCAAAGCAAATTCCCTTGAAGGGCAGTAAAGGTTTCATTCAAAAATATGAGAAAAATAAACAGCGCCGTAAACAAAGGTGCAGATGAGGGTCTGTATGCCCTATCGGTTATGTAATTTTTTACTGTATGAAGCACATTCTGAGGGGCTCATACAGAACCAAGCATTTCACTGTAATGCACATGTACCTTATACCGTGACTGACAAATAAAAACAAACTTGAAACTTGTGTGAATCGACGGTGCAGAACCGTGCGGTTTCAGTTTCACACCACGCCAATATACCTTTAGAATGGTTTACCGTTACACATCCCTGCGTCTCTGGGGGACCGTGGTATATATCCCGTCCGTGTCAACGGCTCAGGGCTTCTGTCGACGACGCCGCCTTAAGGCACCGGGATCCATGTGTAGCGGCCGCCAAGGAGCCAGTTTTTTTTGCCAAAAGAGCAGACTACAAAGAGACCGGCGTGAAGAAGATAAAACAATGCTTAAAAAAATCCTGCCTCTTTCTTACTTCTCTTTTGATCTGGGGGGTGTCTCGAAGCCAGGAATTATTTTACGCTTGGCACATCGATACCACCGCTAAGAGAGAGAGAGAGAGAGAGAGAGAGAGAGAGAGAGAGAGAGAGAGAGAGAGAGAGAGAGATGTAAACATTCAGCGAGCGGAGCCCATATACCTCTCTCTTTGATTTCCTTTGAGTAAACTGAGGATTATTCTTGGATGTTTCCAGAAGAAAAGAAAAAAAACCTATGCTGCAGCTTCACGTTTCAAGTTTCTTTATTAGTTGTCATAAAAAAAAATACAGAATACTTCTCTATGAAATGCTTTTTTCTGTTCTGGGAGCTCCTGGGAGAGTGCGCTAGATAAAAGTAGATAAACAGTATAAAATAGAATAGAAATTCAAAAGTACGTTTAGCAAAAAGTGTTCAGTCAATATACATATAAATACAATATACAATACAGAGTAAAAAATTAGTAACAGTGAGTTACAGTACAATATACTGTAGTGATCGTAATGGTACATAATTCACCCACGGAACTATTGTTAGGAACATTGAAAAACACTTAGGTTGAAAAAACATTCAGCTCGGAACTGGGCAGAATCTGCATATGGCTCGCTGATAACAAACATGGGCAAAACAGAGTCCATTCTCTTTCAGTCATTCTAGCTTTCCAGTAACGTACTGTATCGTGTAGGTGTACTCAATAAATACTATTCGCTCTGCCTCGAGCCACCGTCTCCGACTCCCATCTCTCGGCACTACAATACAGTACAATGCAGAAATGGGATGAGGTACAACTTAGGTAAGGGTGCAATGAGGTATGAATTCTTCCTCCTCCTCACACACAGTGCTGTCGCCGTCACCACACAGACACACACACACGGCCGCATTGTAGTAGCGTGGTAGCGGCGCGGTAACACGGTATGCTCTAATTGTCGCGCCGGTGGGGCCGATAATGTGCCCTGAAGGCGTTTGATAGCTAATTAAATGTTCATTATTGAAGTGTCCCACCGGGGCGAGCAGGGTGTCGGCGTGTAGAGGTCGGTCCTAGGGAGGGTCAAGCGGCCCCATTCATCTGTAAGCTTACCCCTCCCTTTGAAAACTGACCCCTCGGCTTGGTTGGGATAACAGATTGCTCTCGCTCTCTCTCTCTGTCTCTGTTAAGCTCACAGGAGCGTCGTCGTCCAGCCTGTTTGCTTGCAATAAGGTTCCGGAATTGAGGTATTCTGTCTCGATCACCGTGGCAACATTGCCCTGCAGATAATCATTGTCTTGCGGATTAGCATAACAACAGAGGAGAGGACTTTGCTTTAATTCCGCTAACACCGGACCCAGCTCTTTTGTGTCGGCTCAACCGCGGGGCTCGATTTAACTAGGATTAGGAGCTCTATAGTTCACATCAGGCCTCCTCCGCGTTGCCTTCGCACCTCTTCAGGTGAGCTCATGCCTGCCAGGACCACCAGGGGGTGCCCCCCCCCACTCTGGTTGAGTCAGCCTGACAAGCCAACTTATGACAGCGGCTAGCAGATCCAGTTGCTTTGGCTAGCTGGTAGTGTTGTTAGGCCCAGTACTAAGGGAGGGTGTAAACTGCTTAGGTGGTTATAGTGTGCTACTTTAGCTAGCTGGTAGTGTTGATGTGCCCAGTACTAAGGGAGGGTGCAGACTGCTTAGGTGGTTAGTTAGTGTGCTACTTTAGCTAGCTGGTAGTGTTGTTAGCCCCAGTACTAATGGAGGGTGTAGAGACTGCTTACGTGGTTATAGTGAGCTACTTTAGCTATAGCCGGTAGTGTTGTTAGGCCCAGTACTAAGGGAGGGTGCAGACTAGGGATGGGTACCTTTCACATTTGAACCGATACAGTACCGGTACCGGTACCTGTGAATCGATACCGGTACCCAACGGTACCTTTTTTCTGTACTTTAGTCTCAAGAAATGTAATTTACCTACCTCAGTCGTGAACAAAAAAATCCAAACTTCAAATAACTACAATTTCGACAGTTTTTGGCTTGCCATTGCTCCGACTGCTTTGTTGTTGAATCAAGTCAAATCCTAGGTAAGCATATATTGTGCGTGTGAACGTTGACATGAAAAGAAAAAAGGTAAAAAAAGGTAAAAGAAAAAAAATTATAAAAAAAAGGTATCTCACTTGAATCGATACTCGGTAGTACCGACGTGTTTCGGTTCGGTACCTCAAAAGTACCGAATTCGGTACCCATCCCTAGTGCAGACTGCTTAGGTGGTTAATGAGCTACTTTAGCTAGCTGGTAGTGTTGTTAGCCCCAGTACTAAAGGAGGGTGCAGACTGCTTACGTGGTTATAGTGAGCTACTTTAGCTAGCCGGTAGTGTTGATGAGCCCAGTACTAAAGGAGGGTGCAGACTGCTTACGTGGTTATAGTGAGCTACTTTAGCTAGCCGGTAGTGTTGATGAGCCCAGTACTAAAGGAGGGTGCAGACTGCTTACGTGGTTATAGTGAGCTACTTTAGCTAGCCGGTAGTGTTGATGAGCCCAGTACTAAAGGAGGGTGCAGACTGCTTACGTGGTTATAGTGAGCTACTTTAGCTAGCCGGTAGTGTTGATGAGCCCAGTACTAAAGGAGGGTGCAGACTGCTTACGTGGTTATAGTGAGCTACTTTAGCTAGCTGGTAGTGTTGACGGACGAGGCAGTAACCAAGGGAAGGTGGTGCAGAGCTGGGGCAGCATGCCGTGTTTGACCGGGTTGAATGGAGACAGCAGCACGGCAGGCTTTACCAGGAGGGACAGAGCGTGTAAGAGGAAGAGGCAGGTACACCATGCCCAGCTCTGCTGGCAGAGAGAGAGGAGGGGGGAGAGAGAGAGAGAGATGGAGAGAGAGAGAGAGAGAGAGAGGGGGAGAGAGAGAGAGAGAGAGATGGAAAGAGAGAGAGAGCACAGAGAGAGAGACAGCACAGAGAGAGAGCACAGATATAGAGATAGAGCATAGAGAGAGATAAATAGAGAGAAGGAGCAGAGAGAGAGAGAGAGAGAGAGAGAGAGAGAGAGAGAGAGAGAGAGAGAGAGAGAGAGAGAGAGAGGAGCACAGAGATGAGGAAGAGGAGGGAGCGTCGGGGCAGGAGTTGACCCCGTAAGCGCAGGAGATTAAGAGGAGTAATAAAAGAGGGTCTTGGCAATGCCTAACTATGCGTGGTAATTCGTAGACGCCCAGACGAAAAATGTCAGTAATGTGTGTGTGTGTGTGTGTGCGTGTGTGTGTGTGTGTGTGTGTGTGTGTGTGTGTGTGTGTGTGTGTGTGTGTGTGTGTGTGTGTGCGTGTGTGTGTGTGTGCGTGTGTGTGTGTGTGTGTGTGTGTGTGTGTGTGTGTGTGTGTGTGTGTGTGTGTGTGTGTGAGTGAGTAGGGGGGAACATGGACGGTCTCCATGGGGGATTAGCGCGGTTAGGCAATATCAGGCTCTGGAGCAAACAAGTGGTGAGGCGTGCAGAATGAATTTCAGGGCCCCAGTCAAGAAGATGACCACACTGTTGCAAGCGAGCGCCTCAGAGAGATCGGCTTAGTCAGTGAGTTTTGACCCACCGTACACATTTGAATACTTCATTTGGTTCCACAAATTATATTACATAAACAGGGAATCAAATATAACATGTACATTTACATTTAGTCATTTAGCTGACGCTTTTATCCAAAGCGACTTACGACAAGTTCTGTACAACAAGTCATCAGGAAGGGAATCACAACTCTATCAGCTGAGTAACAATGTTCATCAAAGTGTTGAGTGCTACGGTGTAGGTTAGTTTATTAGGACAAGTGCATGACAGTAAGGTCAGTTAGGGTTAGATATCCTTTTTTATTTCAGATAATGGTTGAAGAAGTGCGTCTTTAGTCGACGGCGAAAGATTGGACGGGTTTCTGCTGTCCTAACTGGGGTGGGTAGTTCATTCCACCATTGTGAGGCAAGGACTGAGAATAGGCGACTTCTCCTTGATGACCCTCCCGGAGCTCGGATAGGAGTATAGGTCTGAGGCGGCCAGAAGATGCAGAGCGTAGGGGTCTTGAGGGTGTGTAGTTAGAGACCATTGACCGGAGGTAGGCGGGAGCGGTTCCCTTTGCCGCACGGTATGCCAGGTCGAGGGCCTTGAAGCGGATTCGTGCAGCAATGGGGAGCCAGTGCAGGTCCCTAAGAAGTGGGGTGACATGGGCCGACTTCGGTAGGTGGTTTGAGATCAGGCGGGCCGCTGCGTTCTGAATGAGTTGAAGAGGCTTGGTGGCAGTGGCCGGGAGGCCAGCGAGCAGTGCGTTTACAACAGAAAGTAGGACTGGGCGATGTGCCCAAAATATCACATCACAATATGTTTCTGACCTTTAACGGTATAATGATATTTGATGGTATAGATTTCCAGTACAAATTACAATCTGATATGACAACAAGTCAGCAGGAACTTAAGGGAAGGGTACAACTCTGGCAGCTAAGGGTCAGTAAGATCGCTCGTCGACCAGTGTCGAACTTGAGTGCTACAGTCTTGAGTGCATAGTAGCGTAGACTAGGGCTGCACGATTAATAATTTTTTTATCGAAATCGCGATTTGGAATGATGCAATTATCAAATCACAAAAAAATTAAATATCGCAACTTTTTATTTTATTTAAATTTTTTACATTTATTTAACCAGGAAGTCCCATTGAGATACAAGATCGGTTTGGGAGAGGGAGGTAAGGGGTTTTAGATTGTGTGTTGTGAAGTTTAGACTTCAGAGAGGGAGAGTAAAGTACAGAAAAAAAGGTACCGTTGGGTACCGGTATCGATTCCCAGATAAAAAGAAAAATGTTCAGGCTCGGTGTCCCGAACAGACCCACCGCGTAGGCCAGATGCAAGCCGCATTTTACAATAAACCTCTGTGGGCCTAATTAAAATTTATTATTATTCCTTTATTGATCCCCTTGGGGAATATGCATATATATAAGGCATACAATATACACCACAGTAGGGCTGCACAATTAATCGGAAAAAAAATCGCGATCTCGATTCATAGACCTATGCGATCTCTTTTCAAAATTCTCATGATTAAAAAAATAAAATAAAAACGTACTTGAAATTTTTTTTACATTATTTCTTTTTACTTTATATATATATATATATATATATATATATATATATATATATATATATATTTTTTTTTTTTTTTTAAATGATGACGAAAAAATAAGAATTGTGTGAATTCTTAGAGAGAAAAATAGTGATTCACATTTTTAGCAAGAATCGTGCAGCCCTACACGCTACACCACAGACACAAACCACCGGCGCCACTCCCTCCCTCTGCC
>NW_028169602.1:0-35000 GCF_963971535.1 Notolepis coatsorum | reverse complement strand
CCTCTCAATATTGAGAAGAGGTAAATTAATTTGTCTTCCTCAAAAATATAGCTAATATGAAAGACAACCCCCTCCCTGACAGAGGAAGAGAATAAGGGGATCAAAACATGTATGCACCCTTCTTACCTGTAAGTATAATAATACAGGAGAATAAATATCTGAAAGTGACACAGAATGCCTGAGAGCCTCACTGGATTATATTCCATCATATCTGTCAGCGGGTTCCTGAATGTTGTCTTTTCCTTTACATAAATAAAGACATTGCCACCATAAATCGACGCAGATAAGGCACAAATTGGTAAAAAAAAAAAAGAGAAAGGACACCAGAATGCAGTGTTTGACCCTCTAAACGTCCTGGGGGAGACCCCCCCCCCCCCCCTACACCCTTGCACGCACCTCTGTAATCCGGCCATGTTTACACACCCAATGAAAATCCACAGGTTTACACCTAACTTCTTAACCTAACACCCACTCCCTACAACACCAGAGCTGCCCGTCATATATCACTATACAAATATACACATTTTGGATCATTCAAGTATATTTCATCACAAACATATTTGGAGATTCATACTGTTATATACAAGTAGGTTCACATACAAATGTATTTATTGTCCGCTAGATATCATTCCTACCGACCTCCTAAATGAGGTCAAGGTAACTATAAGTCCAAACGTTCTCTCTCCCTGCCTCTCTGGTCACTGCTGTCTAATTTTAAACATCCTTAAAGAGCAGCCACATGAGGCCAACCCAGGCCTACTAACTAAGGCACGTGCACACATAGAGGCTCCAGCACCCTAACCCTAACCCAGGCCTACTAACTAAGGCACGTGCACATAGAGGCCCCAGCACCATAACCCTAACCCAGGCCTACTAACTAAGGCACGTGCACATAGAGGCCCCAGCACCCTAACCCTAACCCAGGCCTACTAACTAAGGCACGTGCACATAGAGGCTCCAGCACCATAACCCTAACCCAGGCCTACTAACTAAGGCACGTGCACATAGAGGCCCCAGCACCCTAACCCTAACCCAGGCCTACTAACTAAGGCACGTGCACATAGAGGCTCCAGCACCATAACCCTAACCCAGGCCTACTAACTAAGGCACGTGCACACATAGAGGCCCCAGCACCCTAACCCTAACCCAGGCCTACTAACTAAGGCACGTGCACCAGGCCTACTAACTAAGGCACGTGCACACATAGAGGCTCCAGCACCCTAACCCTAACCCAGGCCTACTAACTAAGGCACGTGCACCAGGCCTACTAACTAAGGCACGTGCACCAGGCCTACTAACTAAGGCACGTGCACCAGGCCTACTAACTAAGGCACGTGCACCAGGCCTACTAACTAAGGCACGTGCACACATAGAGGCTCGAGCACCTGCCCTTTTGTGTCTCATAAAAAAGTGCCCTTTTTATGCCAATTTTTTAGCTCCTGCACTGATTATTATAGTTCAATATTCAATATTTGATCACCAAAGCTCTCCAAAAGGCATAAAAAGGGGGGGCCCCCGCCCCAAAAAGGGCCACCCAAAAATCAGGCTTGCGCGCTTCATGCGCTCGGTTCGCACGCGCAAAGGTCAAGTGCCCTTTTCAGCCTTTGAGCACCTGCCCCTCTAAAGTCCTGTGCACGTCCCTGCTAACTACCCATGTATATGAAACCGTTCCTTTATCCACAGTGGGCCTATTAGTGGAAATGATTTACAAACAGTTGATACATTTCATTGCCATTAATGATGTATTTAAACAATTTGCGATCAGGTTTCGGTGCACGTCGCAGTACTTCACCAGAAAACAATGCTGATTTATTTTGCACAAAAATCTCACACACATCCAAACATTCTTGCACCTTGAATCATTGTGTTGTGTATTATTTACAGCTCCGTGGAATGATGTAGATTGTCTTTTAGGGAACTGCTACCTTATCATTTCACTGAGCTGTAATCAACACAACACCTTGTCTTATAGGGACTGTTACCTTATCATTTCACTGAGCTGTAATTAACACAACACATTGTCTTATAGGAACTGTTACCTTATCATTTCACTGAGCTGTAATCAACACAACACCTTGTCTTATAGGAACTGTTACCTTATCATTTCATTGAGCTGTAATCAACACAACACCTTGTCTTATAGGGACTGCTACCTTATCATTTCACTGAGCTGTAATCAACACAACACCTTGTCTTATAGGAACTGTTACCTTATCATTTCACTGAGCTGTAATCAACACAACACCTTGTCTTATAGGGACTGCTACCTTATCATTTCATTGAGCTATAATTAACACAAGGATTTGATGTCCCGATGACATGGTGCATTTATATAGCAGCCTATAGCGCTTTACAATTTTTGTTCCTCACACTCACACATTCACACACCGATGGCGGAGGCGACCATGCGAGGTGCCAACCTGCTCATCGGGAGCAATTGTGGTGGTTACGTGTTTTGCTCGAGGACACTTCGACACACTGCCCGGGAGGAGTAGGAATCGAACTGGGAACCTTCCGATTACCAGATGACTGCTCTACCTCCTGAGCCACTGTTGCCCCACCAATGACAATTTTCTTTTTTTTAAAGGCTTTTAGCTTTGTGCAAGCTTAGAAATGACACGCTGGCAATCTAATAGTCATACTGTCTCCTCGGGTCTGAACAGTAGTCATACTGTCTCCTCAGGGTCTGAACAGTAGTCATACTGTCTCCTCGGGTCTGAACAGTAGTCATACTGTCTCCTCAGGTCTGAACAGTAGTCATACTGTCTCCTCAGGGTCTGAACAGTAGTCATACTGTCTCCTCAGGGTCTGAACAGTAGTCATACTGTCTCCTCAGGGTCTGAACAGTAGTCATACTGTCTCCTCAGGGTCTGAACAGTAGTCATACTGTCTCCTCGGGTCTGAACAGTAGTCATACTGTCTCCTCGGGTCTGAACAGTAGTCATACTGTCTCCTCAGGGTCTGAACAGTAGTCATACTGTCTCCTCAGGTCTGAACAGTAGTCATACTGTCTCCTCAGGGTCTGAACAGTAGTCATACTGTCTCCTCAGGGTCTGAACAGTAGTCATACTGTCTCCTCAGGGTCTGAACAGTAGTCATACTGTCTCCTCAGGGTCTGAACAGTAGTCATACTGTCTCCTCGGGGTCTGAACAGTAGTCATACTGTCTCCTCAGGGTCTGAACAGTAGTCATACTGTCTCCTCAGGTCTGAACAGTAGTCATACTGTCTCCTCAGGGTCTGAACAGTAGTCATACTGTCTCCTCGGGTCTGAACAGTAGTCATACTGTCTCCTCAGGGTCTGAACAGTAGTCATACTGTCTCCTCAGGTCTGAACAGTAGTCATACTGTCTCCTCAGGGTCTGAACAGTAGTCATACTGTCTCCTCAGGGTCTGAACAGTAGTCATACTGTCTCCTCAGGGTCTGAACAGTAGTCATACTGTCTCCTCAGGGTCTGAACAGTAGTCATACTGTCTCCTCGGGGTCTGAACAGTAGTCATACTGTCTCCTCAGGGTCTGAACAGTAGTCATACTGTCTCCTCAGGTCTGAACAGTAGTCATACTGTCTCCTCAGGGTCTGAACAGTAGTCATACTGTCTCCTCGGGGTCTGAACAGTAGTCATACTGTCTCCTCGGGTCTGAACAGTAGTCATACTGTCTCCTCGGGGTCTGAACAGTAGTCATACTGTCTCCTCAGGGTCTGAACAGTAGTCATACTGTCTCCTCAGGGTCTGAACAGTAGTCATACTGTCTCCTCAGGTCTGAACAGTAGTCATACTGTCTCCTCGGGGTCTGAACAGTAGTCATACTGTCTCCTCGGGGTCTGAACAGTAGTCATACTGTCTCCTCGGGGTCTGAACAGTAGTCATACTGTCTCCTCAGGGTCTGAACAGTAGTCATACTGTCTCCTCAGGGTCTGAACAGTAGTCATACTGTCTCCTCAGGGTCTGAACAGTAGTCATACTGTCTCCTCGGGGTCTGAACAGTAGTCATACTGTCTCCTCTGGGTCTGAACAGTAGTCATACTGTCTCCTCAGGGTCTGAACAGTAGTCATACTGTCTCCTCAGGGTCTGAACAGTAGTCATACTGTCTCCTCGGGTCTGAACAGTAGTCATACTGTCTCCTCAGGGTCTGAACAGTAGTCATACTGTCTCCTCGGGGTCTGAACAGTAGTCATACTGTCTCCTCAGGTCTGAACAGTAGTCATACTGTCTCCTCAGGGTCTGAACAGTAGTCATACTGTCTCCTCGGGGTCTGAACAGTAGTCATACTGTCTCCTCAGGTCTGAACAGTAGTCATACTGTCTCCTCAGGGTCTGAACAGTAGTCATACTGTCTCCTCAGGGTCTGAACAGTAGTCATACTGTCTCCTCGGGGTCTGAACAGTAGTCATACTGTCTCCTCAGGGTCTGAACAGTAGTCATACTGTCTCCTCAGGTCTGAACAGTAGTCATACTGTCTCCTCAGGGTCTGAACAGTAGTCATACTGTCTCCTCAGGGTCTGAACAGTAGTCATACTGTCTCCTCGGGGTCTGAACAGTAGTCATACTGTCTCCTCAGGGTCTGAACAGTAGTCATACTGTCTCCTCAGGGTCTGAACAGTAGTCATACTGTCTCCTCAGGGTCTGAACAGTAGTCATACTGTCTCCTCAGGGTCTGAACAGTAGTCATACTGTCTCCTCGGGTCTGAACAGTAGTCATACTGTCTCCTCAGGGTCTGAACAGTAGTCATACTGTCTCCTCGGGGTCTGAACAGTAGTCATACTGTCTCCTCAGGTCTGAACAGTAGTCATACTGTCTCCTCAGGGTCTGAACAGTAGTCATACTGTCTCCTCAGGGTCTGAACAGTAGTCATACTGTCTCCTCGGGGTCTGAACAGTAGTCATACTGTCTCCTCAGGTCTGAACAGTAGTCATACTGTCTCCTCAGGGTCTGAACAGTAGTCATACTGTCTCCTCAGGGTCTGAACAGTAGTCATACTGTCTCCTCGGGGTCTGAACAGTAGTCATACTGTCTCCTCGGGGTCTGAACAGTAGTCATACTGTCTCCTCAGGGTCTGAACAGTAGTCATACTGTCTCCTCGGGGTCTGAACAGTAGTCATACTGTCTCCTCAGGGTCTGAACAGTAGTCATACTGTCTCCTCAGGTCTGAACAGTAGTCATACTGTCTCCTCAGGGTCTGAACAGTAGTCATACTGTCTCCTCTGGGTCTGAACAGTAGTCATACTGTCTCCTCAGGTCTGAACAGTAGTCATACTGTCTCCTCAGGTCTGAACAGTAGTCATACTGTCTCCTCAGGGTCTGAACAGTAGTCATACTGTCTCCTCAGGGTCTGAACAGTAGTCATACTGTCTCCTCAGGGTCTGAACAGTAGTCATACTGTCTCCTCAGGGTCTGAACAGTAGTCATACTGTCTCCTCGGGGTCTGAACAGTAGTCATACTGTCTCATAGAGTCTGAACAGTAGTCATACTGTCTCCTCAGGGTCTGAACAGTAGTCATACTGTCTCATAGAGTCTGAACAGTAGTCATACTGTCTCCTCAGGGTCTGAACAGTAGTCATACTGTCTCCTCAGGGTCTGAACAGTAGTCATACTGTCTCCTCAGGGTCTGAACAGTAGTCATACTGTCTCCTCGGGGTCTGAACAGTAGTCATACTGTCTCCTGAGGGTCTGAACAGTAGTCATACTGTCTCCTCAGGGTCTGAACAGTAGTCATACTGTCTCCTCGGGGTCTGAACAGTAGTCATACTGTCTCCTCAGGGTCTGAACAGTAGTCATACTGTCTCCTCAGGGTCTGAACAGTAGTCATACTGTCTCCTCAGGGTCTGAACAGTAGTCATACTGTCTCCTCAGGGTCTGAACAGTAGTCATACTGTCTCCTCAGGGTCTGAACAGTAGTCATACTGTCTCCTCAGGTCTGATGACGATGACGATGACAGACTACAAAGGCGCCTCCCTCAAACTGAACAGTGACATCTCCTTAGCAAACGACCTCAATACCTTCTATGCGAGGTTTGATGCTGGTAATAACAACACCAGCTCACAAGCCTCGGCAATGGGGGGGGGGGGGTCGGCTGCTGATGGAGGCGCAGTGTTCAGGGTAACAGAGCATGAGGTGAGGCGGACCTTTAAAAAAGTGAATATCAGGAAGGCAGCAGGTCCGGACGGCATCCCCGGCCGCGTCCTAAAAGTCTGTGCCGACCAACTGGCCCCAGTATTCACTGACATATTTAACCTGTCCTTAGAACAGGCTGTCATCCCCACCTGCCTGAAGAAGTCCACTATTATCCCTGTACCCAAAAAATCCAAGCCTGCTTGCCTCAACGACTACCGCCCTGTAGCTCTCACCTCCATAGCCATGAAGTGCTTTGAGAAGCTAGTAAAGGGCTACATCTGCTCCTCCCTCCCCATCAACATGGACCCCCTGCAATTTGCATACCGCCCCAACAGGTCCACGGAGGACGCCATATCCCATGTGCTGCACACAGCAGCATCACACCTGGACAAGAGGCAGGGGAACTATGTGAGAATGCTATTCATCGACTACAGCTCGGCATTCAATACCATAGTCCCCTCCATACTCATAGCCAAGCTCAGGGACCTGGGCTTGGGCTATGACCTCTGCCAGTGGGTCTTGGACTTCCTGACTGGCAGACCCCAGGTGGTGAGAGCAGGCAACTGCACCTCCTCATCCATCACCCTCAACATAGGGGCCCCCCAGGGCTGTGTTCTGAGTCCCCTCCTCTACTCCCTGTACACACACGACTGTGTGGCTCAGCGGAGTAGCAATACAATCGTCAAATTTGCTGACGACACAGTGGTGGTGGGCCTGATCTCTGCCAACGACGAGAGGGCCTACCTGGAAGAGGTCAAGGTCCTGGCGGGATGGTGCCAGGAAAACAGCCTCTCCCTGAACGTCAGCAAAACAAAGGAGATGATTGTGGACTTCAGGAGGTCGGGGGTCAAGGACTACAGCCCCCTCAGCATCGACGGGGCACCGGTTGAGAGAGTCAACAGCTTCAAGTACCTCGGAGCCTACATATCCGAGGACTTGACATGGACCACACACATTAACAGTGTGGTGAAGAAGGCACGACAACGCCTCTACTTCCTCAGGCGCCTAAGGAAGTTCCAAGTCAGCCAGAAGATCCTTAAGAACTTCTACTCATGTACAATAGAGAGCATCTTGACCGGCAACATCACCTCCTGGTTTGGGAATAGCACTGCAAAAGACCAAAGCAGACTACAAAGAGTGACACGTTCAGCCGAACGCACAATTGGAGGGGGGCTCCCCACCCTCCAGAACATTTACTACAAGCGTTGCAAGGGCAAGGCTAAGAGAATCATTAAAGACTCCAGTCACCCGAACAACTGCCTCTTCGAACTGCTGCGGTCAGGCAAGCGATACAGGAGTCTCAAGGCGAGCACAGAAAGACTCAGAAGTAGCTTCTATCCCCAGGCCATCAGGCTGCTAAACGAACAATGAATGAACACTACACAACAACAACCACCAAACGCACATAGCACACACATCCACACGCACACACCCACTTTAAACAAACACACTGTAGCACCCACTCCACACACTTTATAGCACACACCCACTTTAAACAAACACACTGTAGCACCCACTCCCCACACTTTATATTTATGGATGAAGGATTGCACTACAACTCGTACACCTTACTGTAAATTGTACCTAAAATTGTACCTCATCCCATTTCTGCTTTGCACTAGATAGTACTGTACATTAGTACACTGCATAGTATTGTGTATTGTATATTATATGGTAACTCAGAACATTGTACATATGTCTATACCGAACACTGTGACCTCATTTTCTTCTTCTAAATTCATGCTATATTATGTTATTATGTTATTTGATACTATCTTGTCTAGCACAGTCTCTGGAGCGTAACAGTAAGAAGCATTTTGTATGAAAGTATTCTGTACTTCTGTATGACAACTATTAAAGAACTTGAACTTGAACTTGAACAGTAGTCATACTGTCTCCTCAGGTCTGAACAGTAGTCATACTGTCTCCTCAGGGTCTGAACAGTAGTCATACTGTCTCCTCAGGGTCTGAACAGTAGTCATACTGTCTCCTCAGGGTCTGAACAGTAGTCATACTGTCTCCTCAGGGTCTGAACAGTAGTCATACTGTCTCCTCAGGGTCTGAACAGTAGTCATACTGTCTCCTCAGGTCTGAACAGTAGTCATACTGTCTCCTCAGGGTCTGAACAGTAGTCATACTGTCTCCTCAGGTCTGAACAGTAGTCATACTGTCTCCTCAGGTCTGAACAGTAGTCATACTGTCTCCTCAGGGTCTGAACAGTAGTCATACTGTCTCCTCAGGTCTGAACAGTAGTCATACTGTCTCCTCAGGTCTGAACAGTAGTCATACTGTCTCCTCAGGGTCTGAACAGTAGTCATACTGTCTCCTCAGGGTCTGAACAGTAGCCATACTGTCTCCTCAGGGTCTGAACAGTAGTCATACTGTCTCCTCGGGGTCTGAACAGTAGTCATACTGTCTCCTCGGGGTCTGAACAGTAGTCATACTGTCTCCTCGGGGTCTGAACAGTAGTCATAGTGTCTCCTCAGGGTCTGAACAGTAGTCATACTGTCTCCTCGGGGTCTGAACAGTAGTCATACTGTCTCCTCAGGGTCTGAACAGTAGTCATACTGTCTCCTCAGGGTCTGAACAGTAGTCATACTGTCTCCTCGGGGTCTGAACAGTAGTCATACTGTCTCCTCAGGTCTGAACAGTAGTCATACTGTCTCCTCAGGTCTGAACAGTAGTCATACTGTCTCCTCAGGGTCTGAACAGTAGTCATACTGTCTCCTCAGGGTCTGAACAGTAGTCATACTGTCTCCTCGGGGTCTGAACAGTAGTCATACTGTCTCCTCTGGGTCTGAACAGTAGTCATACTGTCTCCTCAGGTCTGAACAGTAGTCATACTGTCTCCTCAGGGTCTGAACAGTAGTCATACTGTCTCCTCAGGGTCTGAACAGTAGTCATACTGTCTCCTCGGGGTCTGAACAGTAGTCATACTGTCTCCTCAGGTCTGAACAGTAGTCATACTGTCTCCTCGGGGTCTGAACAGTAGTCATACTGTCTCCTCAGGGTCTGAACAGTAGTCATACTGTCTCCTCAGGGTCTGAACAGTAGTCATACTGTCTCCTCTGGGTCTGAACAGTAGTCATACTGTCTCATAGAGTCTGAACAGTAGTCATACTGTCTCCTCAGGGTCTGAACAGTAGTCATACTGTCTCCTCAGGGTCTGAACAGTAGTCATACTGTCTCCTCGGGGTCTGAACAGTAGTCATACTGTCTCCTCAGGGTCTGAACAGTAGTCATACTGTCTCCTCAGGGTCTGAACAGTAGTCATACTGTCTCCTCTGGGTCTGAACAGTAGTCATACTGTCTCCACAGGGTCTGAACAGTAGTCATACTGTCTCCTCGGGGTCTGAACAGTAGTCATACTGTCTCCTCAGGTCTGAACAGTAGTCATACTGTCTCCTCAGGTCTGAACAGTAGTCATACTGTCTCCTCGGGGTCTGAACAGTAGTCATACTGTCTCCTCAGGGTCTGAACAGTAGTCATACTGTCTCATAGAGTCTGAACAGTAGTCATACTGTCTCCTCGGGGTCTGAACAGTAGTCATACTGTCTCCTCGGGGTCTGAACAGTAGTCATACTGTCTCCTCAGGGTCTGAACAGTAGTCATACTGTCTCATAGAGTCTGAACAGTAGTCATACTGTCTCCTCAGGGTCTGAACAGTAGTCATACTGTCTCCTCAGGGTCTGAACAGTAGTCATACTGTCTCCTCAGGTCTGAACAGTAGTCATACTGTCTCCTCAGGGTCTGAACAGTAGTCATACTGTCTCCTCGGGGTCTGAACAGTAGTCATACTGTCTCCTCAGGGTCTGAACAGTAGTCATACTGTCTCCTCAGGGTCTGAACAGTAGTCATACTGTCTCCTCAGGGTCTGAACAGTAGTCATACTGTCTCCTCAGGTCTGAACAGTAGTCATACTGTCTCCTCAGGGTCTGAACAGTAGTCATACTGTCTCCTCAGGGTCTGAACAGTAGTCATACTGTCTCCTCAGGGTCTGAACAGTAGTCATACTGTCTCCTCAGGTCTGAACAGTAGTCATACTGTCTCCTCAGGGTCTGAACAGTAGTCATACTGTCTCCTTAGGGTCTGAACAGTAGTCATACTGTCTCCTCAGGGTCTGAACAGTAGTCATACTGTCTCCTCAGGGTCTGAACAGTAGTCATACTGTCTCCTCAGGTCTGAACAGTAGTCATACTGTCTCCTCAGGGTCTGAACAGTAGTCATACTGTCTCCTCAGGGTCTGAACAGTAGTCATACTGTCTCCTCAGGTCTGAACAGTAGTCATACTGTCTCCTCGGGGTCTGAACAGTAGTCATACTGTCTCCTCGGGGTCTGAACAGTAGTCATACTGTCTCCTCGGGGTCTGAACAGTAGTCATACTGTCTCCTCAGGGTCTTAACAGTAGTCATACTGTCTCCTCAGGGTCTGAACAGTAGTCATACTGTCTCCTCAGGGTCTGAACAGTAGTCATACTGTCTCCTCAGGGTCTGAACAGTAGTCATACTGTCTCCTCAGGGTCTTAACAGTAGTCATACTGTCTCATCAGGGTCTGAACAGTAGTCATACTGTCTCCTCAGGGTCTTAACAGTAGTCATACTGTCTCCTCAGGTCTGAACAGTAGTCATACTGTCTCCTCAGGGTCTGAACAGTAGTCATACTGTCTCCTCAGGGTCTGAACAGTAGTCATACTGTCTCCTCTGGGTCTTAACAGTAGTCATACTGTCTCCTCAGGGTCTGAACAGTAGTCATACTGTCTCCTCAGGGTCTGAACAGTAGTCATACTGTCTCATAGGGTCTGAACAGTAGTCATACTGTCTCCTCGGGTCAGAACAGGAGCTGAGAGTGCCGCTCCAAACATTCAGCACAACCAGAGCTGTGTTGATTTACTTGGTGGGTCACATGATCATGATCAATAATTCCACAGCGGCTGAGACCCCATGACTTCCACACGTCTCCTCTTGAAGCCCTGAGAGTTGGCCGGGTGTTAGGAATGATAGGGGTAGTGAGGGAAGGAGAGTAGAACCCAATGTTGCAGGACAATGATGATGAGAGAGGAGGCAGAGACGAGGGAGTAGAAAATAATGACTTGTATTGCGGCGCAAGCAGGTAAACAAGGCATGAAAAGAAAGGCAGCCAAAACAGAATACTAATGAACACTTACTTAGACAAGAGCAAAATTACAGGGAAGGAGGCGTCGACAGGAACAGAGAAAACGGAGGTATGCCGCCACACAGAGGAGAAGACCGAACACACATATATACACCGACTAATTACAATTGACCACACCTGGCTAAAAACACAACATACCAACTAAACACAAAAGCATATTACAAAACCACAAGCAGACAGGGGAACCACATCACACAAGGGAAGGGACATTCAATAACACACACCATGAAATCACATTCATTATATTAATCATAATAGTCACCACAGGTGTGATGATGGCCTGCACCATCTGAACCATCTGATGGTGGCCACTAGAGGGAGGTAGGAGACCAGGTGGGAGACCACTGTTCCCATTGTGACCACTGTTTACATTGTGGCCACTGTTTACATTGACCTCCCTGGAACCGTTACACCGGGGGCTGAGAGTAGTTATTAAAGGGATGGTGAGTAGGTTCAGCCACTAGATGTCACTAGAGCATCACCAAAAACATGGGAAACGCTTGTGCTACTGAGCTAGTTCAGATCAAACCCAAACCAGGCATTGCAAATCAAATATTTCGGTCTTGAGGGAGTGTAGTTAGAGACCGTTGACCGGAGGTAGGAGGGTTTCATGAGGTTTCATGAGGATCAGGTGGACAACCTTGGAGGAGCGGCGAGTTGTAGACGAAAGGATACCTGTATAGATGTACAGAATCTTGTCTTACGGTGTACAAGTGGTGGCTTTTCAAAGTTGGACATTTGGACCATTGATTAGAGCGCCACCATCAGGCAGATTAGTGTTATTATCTGCTGTGCTGCGTTGGAGCACTATCATCTGTCATTGTGCCAAACTGCACGTCTCTAGCGTGTACTATTGTCACGGCAAACCGCGTGTTAACGCGTACCGACAGATGGGCTGACAGGTGGACACCAACTCATACCAGCTGCACGGTCACGGCTAAAGATGGTGGCGACCAGGTCAACCCTGACAGCAGGGCCGGTTTTAGGCATAGGCAGTATAGGCAAATGCTAAGGGTGCCACCACCCAGAGGGGGCAACAAAAATGGACAAATATTTAATACAAATTTAATTATTTTACTTTATTTAAGTTTATTGTAATTATGTTCACTGTTTTGATGTGAACTGTTTGATTTGGTGGGTTATTTTCAATAAAAGAAAAATGTGAAAACAAAAGTGTGAGTGCATATTATTGGTAGTGAATGTTTATTTAAGATCCCCATTAGCTTTTGCACTTGACAAAAGCTATTCTTCCTGGTGTCCGGCACTTACAACAATACAACAATATTCAACACATTACATCATTATCAACATCAATTACATCATCAACTACATCATTTAAGGATGATATTGTACAAGATACTTATTAGTATAAAGTATTGTAGTAGAATAAACTGTGATGCAAGGGGGCGCCAGATAAAATCCTGCCTAGGGCAGCCCATTGGTCAGAGCCGGCCCTGCCGCTGGACGTTGAGTTGTCGCCACTCGTTTACAGACTCGTGTCCTTCAGAAGAGGGTAAGGTGGGTAAGTGGGGTAATTAATGTGTTCAGATTCAGCTCGGACAGCGTGACGGCCAGGCAGCTGTCTCTCCAGGCGTCTCCCGCTGCTCCGATTGGCCCACTTTCTACAAGTTCTCTGTTCCGTCTTCCAAGTTTGCTGCTCCTCCTCTTTCCGTACTGTCTTCAGTCGTCAGATAGTTACCAACATTCTCTGCTTGAAGATAAGTTATTTATTTAGTAACATTTTTATCTTAAAAAAGGTAAATGGTGCATTTATACAACAGCTTTTATCCAAAGCGCTTTACCATTTGTTCCTCACATGTTACCCGTTCACTCACACACTCACACACCGACGGCTCATCGGGAGCAGTTAGGGGGTTAAGTGTCTTGCTCAAGGACACATTGACACGCTGCCCGGGAGGGGCGCAAATCGAACCGGGAACCTCCGGATTACCAGACGACTGCTCTACCTCCGGAGCCACTGTCGCCCCAAGTCTACCAAGCCTACGCCCTTGTCTGGCTCGCTCTACATACCATAATACGCCCTCTTGAAGTTGTCAGGCTTCAAATTTGAAAGTACATAATCTTCATAAATATTTGCCATGTTTTATAATCTTTTTCTTCAAGGTAACTAGTAACTAGTAACTGATGGGTTCAGATGAATGTAGTGGAGTAAAATATTTTCCCTAAAGTCGAAATACTAAAATGAATTTCAGAATTTCAGAATAATACTTAGGTACATGAGTAATGCAGATGTTTTGACTGACTATAAATGGTTCTGTGAATTGTCCTTGTTTTTGTTTTAATGGCTATGTTTTTTTTTTATGTGAAATTGTAACATTGCTGCTGCTGCCTGTCTTGGCCAGGATGCTCTTGTAAAAGAGATTTTCAATCTCAATGAGACTTTTTCCTGGTTAAATAAAGGTTACAATTTTTTTTTTTTAGATGAGTACTTTCCACCCCTGTAGGTACAGTACATGAGTACTTTCCACCCCTGTAGGTACAGTACATGAGTACTTTCCACCCCTGTAGGTACAGTACATGAGTACTTTCCACCCCTGTAGGTACAGTACATGAGTACTTTCCACCCCTGTAGGTACAGTACATGAGTACTTTCCACCCCTGTAGGTACAGTACATGAGTACTTTCCACCCCTGTAGGTACAGTACATGAGTACTTTCCACCCCTGTAGGTACAGTACATGAGTACTTTCCACCCCTGTAGGTACAGTACATGAGTACTTTCCACCCCTGTAGGTACAGTACATGAGTACTTTCCACCCCGTACAGATGCAGCACTGAAAATTCAAACCTCTTCTGCTGCTCCTCTGCCACTTTAGAACTAGCACTCAGCTGTTATATTTCGGGGGCTGGTGGCTGGTTCCCAAAGTGAACAAAGGGAGGGTACTTAACTTAAGTGCTGCCCCAGGGAGGGGGTCGGGGGCTACTGCCCTCAGACCCCCAAGATAATTTTTATATGGGCAGTCTGACTTGGGGTACTGCCCATATATTAGTGTTGCAATGCATGATAAGTAAACAGTGAAAAAAGCGAAGGAATCGGATGGAGCTGGGGCGTTTGGGACGAATACAAATTTAAGATGAAAATCTCCCCAGCCAGTGGGAGGCAGTGGAGGTGTGGAATCTGGCCCGGTCCAGAACAATAGGAGTCACAAAATCAGTTTGGAGTAGGGTGGCCAGATGTCACGCATTGCGCGTGATTGTACAGCATTTCTGTCTCTTTTCACGCGTCACGCAAATTGAGACCATGTCCCGCATGATTGGTTGTCATCCGCGCTAATATCCCCGCCCCCCCCCCCCCGCCCCCCCAGCCAATGTGAAGAGCCTCTATGCGTCGCGTAACGTTACTAGTATCTGGCCGCGAGTGACACCGCATCCTATGACAACAACAAGTCCCAACGCTGTCGAGCGCGGCGGGTCCGTTTCAGAGCCAGTTATCCTTCCGCGCAACTTGGGATAAACAGATCAGTTCCATGCGCTGCTGTAATCTCCACTGCTCGGCACGAGAGAAGACCGCTCGCTTGGTCGAAATTTGAAAAGGGGAAAACAATCCCTAACGGTTTAGATTGAAAACGAATAATAACAATAAAAAAGATGCGAGTAGCCGTTTGGTAACCTAACCACCCCCCGCACAAATCAGTGCAGGTGGAAGATAATCATATTCTTTATTATTGTGCCATTACTGCGGGGGGGGTGTTCTTAGTCCAGGTTCTGTGGTGGCAGAGTAGTCAAGTCAAGTCAAGTCAGTTTTATTTGTATAGCACATTTCCAGGCAGCGGCAGCTGGCACCAAAGTGCTTCACAAGCAAGTTGATAAAAACATAATAGTGTGAGGCAAGGTATAAGATTAAAAGAAAGAAAAAAAAACATAGCAAAGCAATGAAAGCAACAAAAACAAAACAATATGGTGCAAGATATAGGATTAAAAACATAAGAGTAGAGGAGGGGAGAGGCTAGAGCTGGGAGAGAGTTCAGCTTCCTGACAGCCTGGTGTATGAAGCTGTCTTTCAGTCTGCTGGTCCTGGCTCGGAGGCTCCTCATTCTCCTCCCGGAGGGCAGGAGAGTGAAAAAGCGTTGTGAGGGTGGTCATTATTATACATAGTCTGGGTGGTCATTGTGTGTGTGTGTGTGTGTGTGTGTGTGTGTGTGTGTGTGTGTGTGTGTGTGTGTGTGTGTGTGTGTGTGTGTGTGTGTGTGTGTGTGTGTGTGTGTGTGTGTCTGTGTGTGTGTGTGTGTGTGTCTGTGTGTGTGTGTGTTATTTGTTTATTTATTTATTTTGAGTACTTAACACCCATTAGAGACAAAAGGAAAATAAAATAAATGAATAAGGGCAAAACATATTAGGCTTGTGGTCATTTGAATGAGGACAGTGGCGGATGAGCCTTGATTGAGGGGACAGGGACAGTCCACCAAAAAAAAGGAGGGGCGGGGGCGTCCCACATTGTCCCTCACAAACATACCATTTGTCCCACATTTGGTTTATTGGGATCTGGTCACCCTAGTTTGGAGTGGAGTGGTGGAGGAGTAGAGGCGCAGCAGAGGTTTGATTTTTCAGTGCTGCATCTGTAGGTACAGTACATGAGTACTTTCCACCACTGCCTGTCTGACTGAAGGATCACGGTTTCCTATATTCAACCACTGTTTCATGCAGACAAAATGAGACACATACCAACACATGCCCCTGATCAACAGAGCAGCAGTGCCCCCTACTGGCAACATGAGGACATGACAAGCCATAGGGAGAGACCAGGGATGGATGGATGGATGGATAGATAGATAGATAGATAGATAGATAGATAGATAGATAGATAGATAGATAGATAGATAGATAGATAGATAGATAGATAGATAGATAGATAGATAGATAGATAGATAGATAGATAGATAGATAGATAGATAGATAGATAGATAGATAGATAGATAGATAGATAGATAGATAGATAGATAGATAGATAGATAGATAGATAGATAGATAGATAGATAGATAGATAGATAGATAGATAGATAGATAGATAGATAGATAGATAGATAGATAGATAGATAGATAGATAGATAGATAGATAGATAGATAGATAGATAGATAGATAGATAGATAGATAGATAGATAGATAGATAGATAGATAGATAGATAGATAGATAGATAGATAGATAGATAGATAGATAGATAGATAGATAGATAGATAGATAGATAGATAGATAGATAGATAGATAGATAGATAGATAGATAGATAGATAGATAGATAGATAGATAGATAGATAGATAGATAGATAGATAGATAGATAGATAGATAGATAGATAGATAGATAGATAGATAGATAGATAGATAGATAGATAGATAGATAGATAGATAGATAGATAGATAGATAGATAGATAGATAGATAGATAGATAGATAGATAGATAGATAGATAGATAGATAGATAGATAGATAGATAGATAGATAGATAGATAGATAGATAGATAGATAGATAGATAGATAGATAGATAGATAGATAGATAGATAGATAGATAGATAGATAGATAGATAGATAGATAGATAGATAGATAGATAGATAGATAGATAGATAGATAGATAGATAGATAGATAGATAGATAGATAGATAGATAGATAGATAGATAGATAGATAGATAGATAGATAGATAGATAGATAGATAGATAGATAGATAGATAGATAGATAGATAGATAGATAGATAGATAGATAGATAGATAGATAGATAGATAGATAGATAGATAGATAGATAGATAGATAGATAGATAGATAGATAGATAGATAGATAGATAGATAGATAGATAGATAGATAGATAGATAGATAGATAGATAGATAGATAGATAGATAGATAGATAGATAGATAGATAGATAGATAGATAGATAGATAGATAGATAGATAGATAGATAGATAGATAGATAGATAGATAGATAGATAGATAGATAGATAGATAGATAGATAGATAGATAGATAGATAGATAGATAGATAGATAGATAGATAGATAGATAGATAGATAGATAGATAGATTATCAATTAAATTATGTTGTTTTTTCTATGTCTGCCAAATAAACAAGTGCAACGAGAGGAATGTTTGTTAAATAAGACTCCATAATGTTGAAGTTTGTTTATTATGTTTTATTAGGATGTCCATTAGCTGTCAAATTATTGACTGCTAGTCAGTGTTAATTTTGTTGACTAAATTGATGACAAAAGATGTTCGTCAACAAAGGTTTTTTTCATGACAACAATGAGACGTGACGTCACGTTATTGAAGACCATGTCACGCTAACGAGACTAAATTGTTTATTAAATATCGTTGACCACAACTGAGGACACAAAAATGTAATTTACAAAAACCAGGACGAAATTTCTCTTTATGTATGTTGATATTGTATATAAAACAAGACGAGACAAAATAATTATAACTTTTCTTAATGCCATCGTCCCGAGTTGAGCAGTGTGACGGGGAGCTCTGTTATTAGCATTAGCTGAAGAGCTATTTGAAAAGCTAGTTTTAGCTTAACGTTACCTTGGCTAAAGTTGGGACTATTCATAATCCAGCTGCAGACTTGCAAGCAAAGTACAGCAAGTTGGCAAAGGAGTATTCCAAGGTAAATCACTTTTTCACCAGTAACGTTACATTGTTTGTATTTCCATCTAGCTCGCGTTAGCTAGTGGCTAAGCTAGCTCACGCTAACGTGGTCACTGATCGATCTCTCGCACACAATTAATGACATAATGCAGACAGCCATACCGGTGACAATGTTTCGCTTTTAGTGCCAAATGATAAGAGTCTGAGGCGGAGTCTCAAAAGAGAATGTTGAATATTTATTTTGCATTAAAAATCACAACAGAGCCTCTGCTACTACAGTAGCTAACCTAAATGGAGCAGCCTGGATAGGAAGTGCGCAACAACGTGTAACGTCCGTGCGGAACCAATGTACCAACAACCATTCCGTGGGTGAACTCATTGAGCTTAGTTGTCAATTAATGATACTAATACTAGGGCTGTCTTAAATGCTTCGAAGCTTCGAACGTTCGATTCGATGGCACAAGCTTCGAACATTAAAAAAAAAATCGAAGTTAAAAAAAAAAAAAAAAAAAAATTATAATTGTTTTCAAAAAAAAAAATCTCAATCTCAAATCTTACTTCATTCATCTTAAACATTCTTGATTTGGGGGATTGGTAGTTCCCATGAAATCTGAAGTTGTTAAAAACGACAACAGCGATCCACCTTGAATTAAATCACACAGCCGAGTGAAACCTTGTTGGATGCGTCACAGTCACGAAAGGGGCTACTTCATTAATTAATCCAACCCACTTTATTTATAGAGCACATTTAAAAACAACAACGTTTACGAAAGTGCTGTACAAGTCCCACAACATAAGATAAAAAAAATAAAAATAAAAATAAAAAAAAAATAATTGTTTTTTTTTTTTTTTTTTAAGCTTCGAATTAAAATCGAAGCTCGGCCCCGAAGCTTCGATTGCCAAAAAAAGCTTCGAAGGTCAGCCCTAACTAATACTAATCTATACAATCACCTGTTGTTGAATAAATACCATTACTTATAGTTATTACTAAAAAACAGTATATTAGACCACCTCTAACTTTAACCCCTAAGTTAGGGTTGTGACTTAGAGGTGCATGGTCTAGGTCCGGATAGGGGTTAAGAGTTGGTCTAGCCCTTTACATCCATCTATCTAAATAATAATAATAAATTATAATGAATGCTTAACTACCCCTAAGTTACCCTAACCAGACCTAGACCACCTCTAACTCTAACCACTAACCAAACCTATTCCATGTGGCACTTTAACACTGACCTCAGAATGTGATTTTATATAATGTTTTTATGCAAGAAGATTGCAATCAGTGTGTACTACTACTAGTACTACTGTGTGTTCTGTTTACTTAGTTTACAGTATCCTGTTATAGAATAAACCGCTGCCAGACACAGCAGAGAGAGAGAGGACAGACATGACAGAGAGGACAGACACAGCAGAGAGAGGACAGACATGGCAGAGAGAAAGGAAAGACACAGCAAACAGAAGACAGACAGAGTTCAGCGTCGTCTCTCTGGTCAGAAACAACGTCACCACATCCGTAATGCTCTCTTTGATGCATACATTGGACCATGTCTACACCAACATATACTGTAGGAGCAACAATACATTGGACCATGTCTACACCAACATATACTGTAGGACGGGAGCAACAATACATTGGACCATGTCTACACCAACATATACTGTAGGAGCAATAATACATTGGACCATGTCTACACCAACATATACTGTAGGAGCAACAATACATTGGACCATGTCTACACCAACATATATACTTCCTGTGTATCACTTGTGCCACAGACTCAGATTCCCCTAGGTTAAAAAATAAATACGCAATTTAAATCAGAAAATGTTCCATGTTGACTATTTTTTACTTCTGACAAGTTTTTTTTCCATTAACTAAAAATAGACAAAAATGTCATCCGTTTTCGTCGACTAAATCTAGACTAAAACAAAAAAGACAAAATTGAGACAAAAACTGACTAAGACTAAAATGCTCAGACATTTAGTTGACTAAAACTGACTAAACGAAAAATAAATGAAGATGACTAAATATGATGAAAACGAAAAAGGAGCACTTGACACATGACTAAGACTAAAACTCAAATGAAAATAGCTGCCAAAATTAACACTGCTTGGTCCTGTAGCTCTGTGGGAGGAGCTTGGTCCTGTAGCTCTGTGGGAGGAGCTTGGTCCTGTGGCTCTGTGGGAGGAGCTTGGTTCTGTAGCTCTGTGGGAGGAGCTTGGTCCTGTGGCTCTGTGGGAGGAGCTTGGCCCTGTAGCTCTGTGGGAGGAGCTTGGTCCTGTAGCTCTGTGGGAGGAGCTTGGTCCTGTAGCTCTGTGGGAGAACTTGGGCCTGTAGCTCTGTGGGAGGAGCTTGGTCCTGTAGCTGCTCTGTGGGAGGAGCTTGGTCCTGTAGCTCTGTGGGAGGAGCTTGGTCCTGTAGCTCTGTGGGAGGAGCTTGGGCCTGTAGCTCTGTGGGAGGAGCTTGGTCCTGTAGCTCTGTGGGAGGAGCTTGGGCCTGTAGCTCTGTGGGAGGAGCTTGGTCCTGTAGCTCTGTGGGAGAACTTGGGCCTGTAGCTCTGTGGGAGGAGCTTGGGCCTGTAGCTCTGTGGGAGGAGCTTGGTCCTGTAGCTCTGTGGGAGGAGCTTGGTCCTGTAGCTATGTGGGAGGAGCTTGTCACCAGCACTGTAAGGTGTAGGTGTTGTGTTTCCACTGGGGTAACCTGTATACCACGTACCTTAGGGCAGGGGTGTAAAAAGTACCCAGAAATTATACTTAAGTGAAAGTATGGGTACCGTCTCAACATCGTGCTCAAGTAAAAGTCAGAGTATCTGGCTAAAAACACACTTTTTTTTTTATACACTTTTTCTCCTTATTTTTCCTATTTTTCTCCCATCCCAATTTCGCCTCGCCAATTCTCCCTTCAATTCTCCCCTCCCCTGTCTCGAACGTTGCTAGACTATGCCTCCCACTGGTCGGCTGCAGTGAGGACCAAGCCTTGCATCACGTGTCCCCTCCGGTACGCGTGAATACTTTCGACAACAAATGTTTGTTTCCGCGTTCGAGTTTTTTGCTCTGATTGGCCAGGTCATGTGACATGTGCGCCAATCGTGGGACAGCAAGTTCTGCGCCTATTTCCGAGTCTAACAGCCTGCAAACTACCTGGCGTTCTATCGCCATGCTCTAAGACAAACTCTAACCATAACCAACTTCGAAAGAGCGCCTAAGCTTAACGAGTGTAGAAACTTGCGGTCCCACGATTGGGCGTACATGTCACATGACCAGAAATGACCTGGCCGATCAGAGACGCGGAAACAAACATTTGTTGTCTAAAGTATTCAGGCCTCCGGTACACGAGGAGGCAGCTGTCGCATCTTTTCACCTGTACAGTGCGATCTCTCAGTGGCGAGGACAGGAGTAACGCGTGGGAGGCTCACGCTGCCCCCGTTACTTCCTGATTCTGCTGTACAGGCGCACCAACCGACCTGTTGGAGTCGCTGTCCACAATGTCCGATCCCCACCCACCAGCTTTCCCACCCCTAACACTGCCAATTGTGTTAGTATGAACGACCAGCCAAGCTGGTAGCAACGCAGAGAGCTGGGCTCGAGGCTAAAAACACACTTGAGTAAAAGTGAATACGTTTCTACTTTTAAAAGTACGAAAAAGTAAAAGTAAAAACCTTTGTTTATTCCGGAAATGTTTCGTTTCGTCCTCTTCATCACTCGTTTGTGGCCATCTTCTGTAGCTTGTCACTCTGACTGTCTATTCTTCTGATAGCATGTGTTTAATCAAAGATCCCAGCATTCTAGTCTTGCACAAGGACCAATCAGCATGGGTATGGGCGGGTTCATTTTCCATTGATGGGGATTTGATTGGCTGTTTTTAAATAAAGTGCGACCGCAGGATTAATAACGTTAACGTTAGTTCGGCCAGAGAAACAAATATACTAATTAAAATAGTTGGACCTGCAAGATTTGTACTTTGTACTTTGTAGGTCTGCATTTTAAATGTAAGGAGTAAAAAGTATGCTTTTCTTCTCTGAAATGTAATTGAGTAAAAGTACAAGTATACAAACCTAATAATACTCGAGTAAAATACAAATCCCCTAAAACAGTACTTAAGTATTGTAACGAAATACAATTACTCAAGTACTTTACACCCCTGGGTGTAGGTGTTGGATTTCCACTAGGGTTACCCATGCTAAAGAAACTGTATACCACATACCTTAGGGTACCTTGTGTATACTGCACCTTGTGTATACTGCACCTTACATACTGCACCTTTTGTATCCTGCACCTTGTGTATACTGTGTTTACTGCACCTTGTGTATACTGCACCTAGTGTATACTGCACCTAGTGTATACTGCACCTTGTGTTTACTGCACCTTGTGTTTACTGCACCTAGTGTATACTGCACCTTGTGTATACTGCACCTTGTGTATACTGCACCTTGTGTTTACTGCACCTTGTGTTTACTGCACCTTGTGTTTACTGCACCTTGTGTTTACTGCACCTTGTGTATACTGTACCTTGTGTATACTGCACCTTGTGTTTACTGCACCTTGTGTTTACTGCACATTGTGTTTACTGCACCTTGTGTATACTGCACCTTGTGTTTACTGCACCTTGTGTTTACTGCACCTTGTGTTTACTGCACCTTGTGTATACTGCACCTAGTGTATACTGCACCTAGTGTATACTGCACCTTGTGTTTACTGCACCTTGTGTATACTGCACCTTGTGTTTACTGCACCTTGTGTTTACTGCACCTAGTGTATACTGCACCTTGTGTTTACTGCACCTTGTGTTTACTGCACCTTGTGTTTACTGCACCTTGTGTTTACTGCACCTTGTGTATACTGTACCTTGTGTGTACTGCACCTTGTGTATACTGCACCTTGTGTTTACTGCACCTTGTGTTTACTGCACCTTGTGTTTACTGCACCTTGTGTTTACTGCACCTTGTGTATACTGCACCTTGTGTTTACTGCACCTTGTGTTTACTGCACCTTGTGTATACTGCACCTTGTGTATACTGTACCTTGTGTCTACTGCACCTTGTGTTTACTGCACCTTGTGTATACTGCACCTTGTGTTTACTGCACCTTGTGTTTACTGCACCTTGTGTTTACTGCACCTTGTGTTTACTGCACCTTGTGTATACTGCACCTTGTGTTTACTGCACCTTGTGTTTACTGCACCTTGTGTTTACTGCACCTTGTGTTTACTGCACCTTGTGTATACTGCACCTTGTGTTTACTGCACCTTGTGTTTACTGCACCTTGTGTATACTGCACCTTGTGTTTACTGCACCTTGTGTTTACTGCACCTTGTGTATACTGCACCTTGTGTTTACTGCACCTTGTGTATACTGCACCTTGTGTTTACTGCACCTGCACCTTGTGTTTACTGCACCTTGTGTTTACTGCACCTTGTGTTTACTGTACCTTGTGTTTACTGCACCTTGTGTTTACTGCACCTTGTGTTTACTGCACCTTGTGTTTACTGCACCTTGTGTATACTGTACCTTGTGTTTACTGCACCTTGTGTTTACTGCACCTTGTGTTTACTGCACCTTGTGTATACTGCACCTTGTGTATACTGTTTACTTTTACTCTTACTTATATTCAGATTCAAATTATTGATCGCCTATATTTACTGTAACGTATAACTGATAAAGTAAAGCTATAAAGCTATAAAGTAACTTATTATACTGTGCATTTCTCTAGACCTCTCCTGGCAGAGCCCGATGTGTGGCCAGCAGCAGATTAGATTACATTAGATTAAAATGTATTGTCGTCACGCAGCACAAAGTACAGTACAAGCAAAATAAGTTTGGCATCCAACCAGAGAGCAAATGTAACAGTAAAGTGCAATAGTAATATACAATGTACAGGTGATTAAACTGGGTATAAAATATATAAATTAGTACTACTGAGTGTAAACCCCTTCCCTATGCCACACATCAGACAAAGAAAACGATTGGTTTGGATTGAAAACACAAAGAAGTATTGTTTTATGGGTGCAGGGGAATGTGTTTCTCTAAATGTCCTCCAGTACGCGGTTGCCGGGGCACGTTCCCACCAGCGCTCGGCTGTCCTTTAGACCGCAGCCGGTTCACGGCAGTCAGAAAGAACCCATAATACCAAGAATCCGGGTAAATAGAAAATAGAAGTTAGTCATTTGAAACCTTGTGTCGTTGAGGGCCATGATTTAGAAATGTAACCCCGGACTGCATCCATAAATGTCAGATAAGCAAATCAAACAGCAAATCCTTTCACCAGAACCTTTGCCTCTGATAGTCAACGAGAGGCATGAATTGACCCAATTTGAGCCTGAATTCTTATTTCTCTCCTTTTTTTTTAGAAGCTTTGCAGTGAACCATTAATTAACGACAGAGAGGAAGAAAGGTGTGATGACTTCTGCCACTGGTTCAGTGCAGTGGGTTCATGTTATCTCTCTCTGCTATTTCTGTATCAGTCAAAACCTACAGTAAATGTACTCTGCGATGGAACCCTCGCCCTGGCTTTGGTCAACAGCAAAGGCCAACTGGAAACGATATACCCTTATTGGGTCATAGATACAGTATTCACATTCACATTCACATTCACATTCACATTTAGCTGAAAGGCTTCTATCCAAAGTGATTTACAGGTTCTGTACCACAAGTCCGCAGGAAGGGTAAGATAAGATAAGTACCACAAGTCCGCAGGAAGGGTAAGATAAGATAAGTACCACAAGTCAGTAGGAAGGGTAAGATAAGATAAGACAAGATAATATATTCCTTTATTGATCCCCTTGGGGGAATTCAGGCACGATAGCAGCATGGGGGAGGGGGGGGGGTACAGGTAGTAGGAGACATACAGGTCACAGCATTATAGTACAGTGGAGAAGTAAAAATAAAAATAGAATAAAAAGGCAGTCTAAACAATATACAATATAGTTAACTCTGGACATGTGCATAATACGGACAACAAGGTGCGAGATGAGGGTATGTATGCCCTCTCAGTTATTTTGCCCCACAATAAATATGGTTACTTTACTTACAATATAATAATCTAATAATCTAAATCTAAAGAAACGAAATGCTAAATGCTAAATATATGCAATATATAATCTAGTACTCCAATAGTCTAAATCTAATCTAATATATAATCTAAAAATGCTAAATGCTAAATATATGCAATATATAATATGGTAATCCAATCTAATCTAATATATAATATAAGAATGCTAGATGCTAAAATGCTAAATACATGCTCTGATGGGTACAACTCTACAAAGGTACAACTCTTTCAGCCGAGTAACAATGTTCCTCAAACTGCTGAAACGTGGGCGCTGCAGTGCTGAGTGCAGAGTAGTATTTGAGTGCATTAAAAGAACGACATCCGGTGCATAATAATTCCAAGGAGCAACTCACCAAAGCTATGATTACATTGTCACTTGATTTTAATAGCTCGAATACTATATAATCGTGGATAAAATCAGGTTACATGAAATTCAAGATATTAACCAAAGTTGACGGCGAGCTAATTAGAAGAAGAAGATATGTTTGCTTTTTAATTTTCCCAAATTATCATATCTGTATGGAAGAAAATCCATAGGCCTGAACTTGCTGACAACAAATGACAGAAGCAAAATGGAAGTGAATGGGTTAATTACACAGATTCGGTGGGTCTGGCTTTGGGGGGGCGGGGGGTGGCTTGGCAGACTCTCTGCTCCACATACAGACTAATGCACAAAGGTTGCTTATTCAGTGAGCTTCAGTACCACTGCCTGCTGATCTCAAATCAGGTCCACTGACATCTTAAGGTAAGATATTCATGCTCTGACACAAGAAGACATTCGATATTCAGCAGTCTCTCAACGATGGTCGTGTTTATTATTACGGGGCGACAGTGGCTCGGGAGGTAGAGCAGTCGTCTGGTAATCCCGGGAGGTTCCCGGTTCGATTCCCGCTCCTCCCGGGACAGCTTGTCGAAGTGTCCTTATTATTAACCCCTCACCGCTCCCGATGAGCAGGTTGGCACCTTGCATGGTCGCCTCTGCCATCAGTGTGTGAACGGGTGAACGTGAGGAAACAAAATTGTAAAGCGCTTTGGATAAAAGAGCTATAAATAGAATAGAATAGAATCTTTATTGTCATTGTTGGCACAACAAAATTGAGTTTAGAGCATCACCACTGGCATATACTGAATATATAGCATATACTAATAATAATATCAATAATATAATATCAATTTCCCAAGTGCAATAGTGATAGTGCAAATAAATATCCAGTTGAGTTAATGGATAGAGGGGGGGGGGGCATTGGCTTGCAATGGATGGAATAGTGTATAGTGTGTATAGTGCAGCAATGCAAGTCCGGTTCACAGTTATTGTTGTAATGTAGAAGTGGGAGTTGGGGATGGGGGGGGCGGGGCGGGGCGGGGCGGCAAGCTGATCGTTGAGCAGCCATTTACCGTTTATTACTGTTTTGACAATTAACGTGGCTTAAATCTTCCACCTACAGCTGTGATGCACGTCGCCGTGCTGTTGGCGCTGTGGGTCCTGGGGGCCTCGCCGGTGCTGCCGGACCCCGACGCGGAGGACGAGAAGCTGACGGAGGAGCCCATCCCCTGCTCCGCCGGCTGCAGCTGCCACTATGACGACTACAGCTTCGAGCTCAACGCCTACTGCAGCGCCCGCAACCTCACGCAGATCCCCCCCGACATGCCCGCGCCCACGCACTCCCTCTGGCTGGACGCCAACCTGTTCACCGCGCTGCCCGCCGCCTGCTTCAAGGACCTGGCCAACTTGGACTTTTTGAACCTACAGAACGGGCAACTGGTGACGCTCGACCCGCACGTCTTCCGAGGGCTCCGGGCGTTGGCTCACATCCACCTCGAGCGGAATCGCATCCGGTCGCTGCCGGGCGCCGTCTTCCAGCACACGCCCGCCCTCGCCTCGCTCAGTCTCAACAACAACCAGCTGTCGCGCATTGAGGAGAGGCTGTTCGCCGGTCTCTCCCAGATGTGGCTCCTCAACCTGGGCTGGAACTCGCTGGCGGTGCTGCCCGAGACGGCTCTCCACGACCTGCATGGCCTGCGGGAGCTGGTCCTGGCGGGGAACAGACTGGCCTACCTGCAGCCCCAGCTGTTCCAGAGTCTCACGGAGCTCAAGGAGTTGGATCTGACCGGAAATCACCTCAAGGTCATCAAGGCCAACGTGTTCCTGAAGCTCCAGAAATTGCAAAAGCTCTACCTGGCCCAGAATCAGATTGTGACCGTGGTGCCCAGGGCCTTCGTGGGCATGAAGTCGCTGCGGTGGTTGGACCTGACGAACAACAGACTGACCGGCCTCCACGACGAGACCTTCCTGGGGCTCCACAGTCTCCTGGTGCTGCGACTGTCTCACAACTCCATCGGCGGGATCCGGCCCAGGACCTTCCGCGACCTGCAGTACCTGGAGGAGCTGCGTCTGAGCCACAACAGGATCCGCGCCCTGGGGGAGAGGATCTTCGAGGGGCTCGGCCACCTGCAGGTGCTGGAGCTCGAGAACAACCGGGTGCAGGAGGCACAGATGGGCAGCTTCTCGGGCCTCTCCCACGTGGCCGTGATCAACCTGTCCGGGAGCTGTTTCCGCACGCTCCCCGACCACGTGTTCAGGGGCCTGTCGAAGCTCCACAGCCTCCACCTGGACCGGGGCTGTCTCACGAAGGTCACGACCCGAGCGCTGACCGGACTCTCTGGCCTGAGGAGGCTCTTCCTGCAACACAACAACATCACCGAGGTGGAGCGGCAGAGCTTCGTGGAGCTGGTGGGTCTCCTGGGGCTGGACATGAGCTCCAACAAGCTGGAGACGCTCACCGCCGACACCCTCTACGGACTCGCCAATCTGGAGTATCTGCTTCTGTCCAGCAACCACTTCCGTCGGTTCTTGCAGAACGACACGAGACAGCTGCTGCCCAAGCTGCGCTACCTGGACCTGAGGGACAACACTTTGACCAGCATTTCCCCGGATTTCCCCGAGAGCCTGGAAAAACTTCTGCTGTCGGGGAACCAGTGGGATTGCGATTGCCGTGCCCTTCCGCTGAGGAACTACAGTTTGAGGAACCCGCTGGTGATACCGCGGCAGGTCAAGACCCACGCGGAGGGCGAGGAACCGGACACCACGGTCACCATCTACAACAATATCACGTGCCGCAGTCCACCCAACCTGGTTGGTCACGACCTGAGGGATATTCCCAGTGAGCAGATACTAACCTGCTGAGTAAAGGACTACAGAGGAAGACAATCAGTCAATGAATATTAACTAATGTTTTTCAATAGTTGTCTGTAGTAGTTCCAATAACATAAATAACTGGTTTCTGATGCCTTGTCTCCACTAGCCAGGGTTTAGCCGTGCTGTGGCCTTGTCTCCACTAGCCAGGGTTTAGCCGTGCTGTGGCCTCGTCTCCACTAGCCAGGGTTTAGCTGTGGCCTCGTCTCCACTAGCCAGGGTTTAGCCGTGCTGTGGCCTCGTCTCCACTAGCCAGGGTTTAGCTGTGCTGTGGCCTCGTCTCCACTAGCCAGGGTTTAGCTGTGCTGTGGCCTCGTCTCCACTAGCCAGGGTTTAGCCGTGCTGTGGCCTCGTCTCCACTAGCCAGGGTTTAGCCGTGCTGTGGCCTCGTCTCCACTAGCCAGGGTTTAGCTGTGGCCTCGTCTCCACTAGCCAGGGTTTAGCCGTGCTGTGGCCTTGTCTCCACTAGCCAGGGTTTAGCCGTGCTGTGGCCTCGTCTCCACTAGCCAGGGTTTAGCCGTGCTGTGGCCTCGTCTCCACTAGCCAGGGTTTAGCCGTGCTGTGGCCTCGTCTCCACTAGCCAGGGTTTAGCCGTGCCGTGGCCTCGTCTCCACTAGCCAGGGTTTAGCTGTGGCCTCGTCTCCACTAGCCAGGGTTTAGCTGTGGCCTCGTCTCCACTAGCCAGGGTTTAGCTGTGGCCTCGTCTCCACTAGCCAGGGTTTAGCCGCGCTGTGGCCTTGTCTCCACTAGCCAGGGTTTAGCCGTGCTGTGGCCTCCTCTCCACTAGCCAGGGTTTAGCCGTGCTGTGGCCTCGTCTCCACTAGCCAGGGTTTAGCCGTGCTGTGGCCTTGTCTCCACTAGCCAGGGTTTAGCCGTGCTGTGGCCTCGTCTCCACTAGCCAGGGTTTAGCCGTGCCGTGGCCTCGTCTCCACTAGCCAGGGTTTAGCCGTGCTGTGGCCTTGTCTCCACTAGCCAGGGTTTAGCCGTGCTGTGGCCTGGTCTCCACTAGCCAGGGTTTAGCTGTGGCCTTGTCTCCACTAGCCAGGGTTTAGCCGTGCTGTGGCCTCGTCTCCACTAGCCAGGGTTTAGCCGTGCTGTGGCCTGGTCTCCACTAGCCAGGGTTTAGCTGTGGCCTCGTCTCCACTAGCCAGGGTTTAGCCGCGCTGTGGCCTTGTCTCCACTAGCCAGGGTTTAGCTGTGGCCTCGTCTCCACTAGCCAGGGTTTAGCCGCGCTGTGGCCTTGTCTCCACTAGCCAGGGTTTAGCCGTGCTGTGGCCTCCTCTCCACTAGCCAGGGTTTAGCCGTGCTGTGGCCTCGTCTCCACTAGCCAGGGTTTAGCCGTGCTGTGGCCTTGTCTCCACTAGCCAGGGTTTAGCCGTGCTGTGGCCTCGTCTCCACTAGCCAGGGTTTAGCCGTGCCGTGGCCTCGTCTCCACTAGCCAGGGTTTAGCCGTGCTGTGGCCTTGTCTCCACTAGCCAGGGTTTAGCCGTGCTGTGGCCTGGTCTCCACTAGCCAGGGTTTAGCTGTGGCCTTGTCTCCACTAGCCAGGGTTTAGCCGTGCTGTGGCCTCGTCTCCACTAGCCAGGGTTTAGCCGTGCTGTGGCCTGGTCTCCACTAGCCAGGGTTTAGCTGTGGCCTTGTCTCCACTAGCCAGGGTTTAGCCGTGCTGTGGCCTCGTCTCCACTAGCCAGGGTTTAGCCGTGCTGTGGCCTCGTCTCCACTAGCCAGGGTTTAGCCGTGCTGTGGCCTGTCTGGCGCACAGTGAGCGTCTCCGTTGTCTTTAGAACCCGGCCAGACCCGGCTGGACCCCGGCTGGACCCCGGCTGAGACAGACACCTTTCACAACCTGGCCAAAGCCAGCTGGGACTGTTGTATCATCATGGTTTAGCCACAGTTGTTGGTGTGAATTTTTAAAAGGTTGCCTAGACTCTAGAGACTATACAAGACACGCAATGGAGACGCAAACCCAACCATACCATACCAGACCTGGCGATGGCTAACCAGCCAGGCTGAACGTAGCTAATGGAGAAAAGGCGCAACGACACACCCTCAAGATCCCTATGCTCTGCATCTTCTATGCCACCTGAGATCCCCCTCTATACAGTATACAACTAGCTACTATGCTACTATGTCTATACTACTATGCACTCAAAGTGAAGCACTCAAATTCAGCTGTGCTAGACGAACAATATCACCGACCCTTAGCTGCCAGAGTTATACCCTTCCTGCTGACTTGTTGTGCACACTTTGTAAGTTGCTTTGGATAAATGCGTCAGCTAAATGACTAAATGTACTGTAAATGTAAATGTAAATAAATTCAATCTCTGATCTGTAGTGGCCTTTGTTTTTAACAATGATTTACTGATTCAGTATAGCAATGTCTCTAAAAGCGGGATCCCTTTCACTGCCACACGACAGCCGGTTAACCCTTTCACTGTGACGATACAGAAGGTTAGCCCTTTACTATCACACAACCGCGGATGCGGAGCTAATGATGCTAATGATGGAGCATCGCCGTCGGTTGTGTGATAGTAAAGGGTTAGCCTTCTGTCGTGTGGCAGTGAAAGGGTTAAGAAATACATATAACTATGCATTGAATTTCACATGGAACTTTAACAAAATATGTTTGATTATCAAACGCAAGCGTGAAAGGAGGGCAGTCGCACACTCGCAGAAATACTGATTATAACAAAGAATGAATGTTTTGACACAGCAAGTCCTGTTCAGGACAATCAAATGTAACCAACACCCTCATATAAGCAGTGGTTCCCAACCTCTTTGATTTACAATACAGTACGGCTCAATATACACACAATTGTTGAGGGGATGCAGACCAGAGAAAGACTTTCGTCTTGTTTACATCAGGGTCCCCCATTTTCAAGTCATCGTAACATATATGACATATATGACATACAGATAGACAGTACTGCTACATCTATACATTTATGACATACCAGATTTGAAAATACAGTACTGTTTGTGATACGAAAAGAGTCCAGAAAAAAAGTATATATATTTGACGTAGAAACTGTACATTGGAGGAGGTTGGGTAGGTGGGGGGGTGGGGGGTACTGTACATTGGAGGTGGTTGGGTGGGTGGGGGGAGGTTGGGTAGGAGGGGTGGGTGGGGGACACTGTACAAGCAAAACTACATTGGAATATTGACAAAACCATACTTGGTAATTTTTACTGTACATTGGAGGGGGTTGTGTTAGGACATTTACAGGGGCCAGTTTCGAATTGCAGTCTCCCGTAGGTGTTTTTTGAGAGTGTTTTTGAAAGTGGGTAGTGATTCACATTCCTTTACAGCTTTGGGTAGGGCGTTCCACATTGATGTGGCATAATTGCGAAACGTGTTTAGTCCCTTGTTTGAGCCGAATCTGGGTTTAACATGATTTGTGGAGCTCCCTCTGGTGTTGTGATCCCACTGACCTTTGGGAAGTATTTTGACATGTACATGGGTTTGATTGATTGAATTGATTGAAAAGTTTATTAACAGATTGCAGAATGGGTACAGTACAGTACAGCTCAATACATACAATTGTTAAGAGGATGCAGACCTGAGAAAGACTTTCATCTTGTTTCCATCAGGGTCCCCCATTTTCAATTCATCATATGACACACACGACATACAGATAGACAGTACTGCTACATCTATACATTTATGACATACCAGATTTTCAAATACAGTACTGTTTGTGATACTAAAAAAATCCAGAAAAAGAGTGTATATACATTTGACATAGAAACTGTGCATTGGGGGAGGTTGGGTAGGTGGGGTGGGGCTGTACATTGGAGGTGGGGGGGGGGGGGGGGTTGGGTAGGGGGGGGGACACTGTACATTGGAATACTGACCTACATTTGACATAGAAACTGTACATTGGAGGAGGTTGGGTAGGTGGGGTGGGGTTGGGTGGGGCTGTACATTGGAGGTGGGGGGGGGGGGGGGGGGGTTGGGTACATTGGAATACTGACAAAGCCATGCTTGGTCTTTATTGTACAACTGGTCAATGTCATGTTCCTGTTCTTTAAACTGCAACCTATTGTTGCAGATGTCGCTTCACACCCCTCTTGAAGACAGCAATAGTGGGGGAGTTTTGGATGGCCTTGGGCAGAGAGTTCCACAGCCGGCAGGCTGTAGACAGAAAGCCATTCTGTGAATAGGAACCCTTTCTAGGCTCATAAACTGAGAGCTGTCCAGACCGTAACTGTCGTCCGTGGACCTGGCCACGCAGGACAATACGAGAGCATAAATATCTGGGGGGCAAATCCATTTAACATTTTATACATATGTCCCAGTTTCAGAAAGGAGACCCTCTGCTCCACAGGGAGCCATCCCACCTCATTGAAGTGACATGGCTCAATATGGGTTCGAGGTGGCAGATTTAGGACCAATCGTATGGTCTTATTTTGGCTGGTTTGTAGCCTGTGTTTACTTTCCACTGTAACACCACTATACCAGTAAGTACATGCATAGTCATATTGGCTGAGGATCATGCAGTTGGCAAGCAATTTCATAGTTTCCAGTGATAAGAACCTCTTTTTTCTGTGCAAAAATGTCACCCTTGTTTTAACTTTTTTGATCACCTTCAGGGCCATTGTTTTCCCTGAGAGTGTTTGGTCGAGGTCTGCACCTAGGTACTATTTAACACAGTCTCTAGACTCCACACTGAAGCCATTACAGCTTTGATTGATTGATTGAAAAGTTTATTAACAGATTGCAGAATGGGTACAGTACAGTACATCTCAATACATACAATTGTTAAGGGGATGCAGACCAGAGAAAGACTTTCGTCTTGTTTCCACCAGGGTCCCCCATTTTCAATTCATCATAACATATATGACATACATGACATACAGATAGACAGTACTGCTACATCTATACATTTATGACATATCAGATTTGCAAATACAGTACTGTTTGTGATACAAAAGTGTCCAGAAAAGGAGTGTATATACATTTGGCGTAGAAACTGTACATTGGAGGAGGTTGGTGGGGTGGGGTTGGGTGGGTTGGGTGAGGGCTGTACATTGTAGGTGGGGGGGGGGGGGGGGGGTTGGGTAGGGGACACACACACATTTTACACTGTACATTGGAATGTTGACAAAGCCTTACTTGGTCATTTACTGTACAACTAGGTTAGGACATTTGTAGGGGCCAGTTTCGAATTGCAGTCTCACGTAGGTGTTTTTTGAGAGTGTTTTTGAAGGTGGGTAGTGATTCACATTCCTTTACAGCTTTAGGCAGGGCGTTCCACATTGATGTGGCATAATTGCGAAACGTGTTTAGTCCCTTGTTTGAGCCGAATCTGGGTTTTACATGATTTGTGGAGCTCCCTCTGGTGTTGTGATCGTGGTATTCACTGACCTTTGGGAAGTATTTTGACATGTACATGGGTACCTTGGTCGCGTAGTGTATCTTGTAGACCAGGCCCATTGCAAGTTGCTGTACTCTGTCGTCTACTCTAAGCCATCCTAGGTTGTCAAAGTGGGCAGGGGTGAGGTGGGTTCTAGGAGTCAGGTCAAGTAGTAGTCTGACTAGCTTGTTTTGAGATGTTTGTAATTTGTTTTTTAGTGCCTTTGAGGTGCTTTGGTACCATGAGGTGCAAGCATAGTCGTAGTACCCTTGAATGAGTGCTCCTGCTAGAGTCTTCAGGGTATTCTTGTTTACCAGAGAGGAGATCCGGTACAAGAATCGCGTTCGTTGGTTGACTTTTTTTATTACATTGGATGCCATTTTGTCACAGGAAAGATTAGCCTCTAGGATGGAACCCAGGTAGGTAATTTCATCTTTCCTTGTGACAATATTGTCACCCACTGTAACCGAGAAGCCGTCGGTCTTGCTGAGTTTGTTATTTGAACCGAAGAGAATGGACTCTGTTTTGCCCATGTGTAATGATAGTTTGTTGTCGGCGAGCCATATGCAGATTTTGCCTAGTTCCGAGCTGAGGGCTTTTTCAACCTGTAACTTGTTCTTGTCAGAGACCAGCATGGCTGAGTCGTCCGCAAACAGGAACAAGTTGCAGTCACAAGCTGACGACATGTCATTTGCATAAATTAGGAATAGTAGCGGTCCTAGTATGCTTCCTTGTGGAACACCACAGCTCACTGTGAGGGGGGGGGATAGGGTACCGTTTACTTCCACCATCTGTTCCCTCCCCTCCAGGTAGGATTGTATCCAGCTCACTGATAAACTATCAAAACCAATTGCTTTTAGCTTGTCAATCAGAATGGTGTGATTGACAGTGTCGAAGGCCTTTTGTAGGTCCAGCATGACCATGCCGCAGTATTTGCCCGCGTCCACCTCTTGTTTGATGTGGTCGTTCAAGTAGAGAAGGCATGTGTCAGTGGAGTGGGATGTTCTGAAGCCAGATTGGAATTCGTAGATTAGATTTTTTTCCGCGAGGTACTTTTCGATCTGTTCGTATACTATTTTTTCCATGACTTTCGAGATGGATGTAAGGATAGAAACAGGGCGGTAGTTACCCGGGTCTAATTTGCTGCCCTTTTTGTGCAGGGGTGTTACTCTCGCAATTTTGAAGTCCTTGGGGACGTGTCCCTGTTTTATGGAGAGGTTTATTATGTGTGTGATGACTGGGGTGATGGCTGCTGCTGAGTCTCTGAGGAATTTGGAGGGGATGTTGTCATGGCCAGTGGCCTTGTTTGGTTGGAGGGCGCTCAGTTTTTTGAGTACCTCATCTGTAGTTACTATTTCCAGTTTGAAGTCGTCTTTGTGGACGCCCAGCTGATCTGAGGTCTGCACCTAGGTATTTAACACAGTCTCTAGACTCGACACTGAAGCCATTACAGCTGATCTGAGGTCGGGAAAAATCACGCGTGAGGGGGAGGAGGGGGGGGGGGGAGCGCCGGGGATAAC
>NW_028169603.1:27500-38531 GCF_963971535.1 Notolepis coatsorum | reverse complement strand
GGATCTGAGACCGGCTGCAATGGATGGAAGAACAGCATCAAATTCAAGATGGGCAATTTCAGGAACAAGCTGAGACGGGCAGGATGTGAGGAGGTCACTGTAAATGCTGGAAAAAGAGGTAGAAGCAATCCTGATGGCGAACCTTCACATTCCAACATTAAAAGACCCAAGCGAGCAGAAGTAAACTTCCTACCCAACTATCCCCAAGGAGAGGATTCCTTGAGGCTTGAGCAGTTGAGGCAGACAATTGCTGAAGAAGTCAAGAAGACTGAGAAGAACCTGCCCCTCATTAGAAAGCTGATGCAGACCACATTTGCCCTGCGCCGACAGACCATAGTGAAGTCCAGCCCACCAGTGAAAGAGCTCATGGACCTCTGGCCTGCTCTCAAAATGGAGTCTGAGGTAATATAGATCAGCTCTCTCTTTCCTGTGTTAACATTTGGCACATTCTGTGTGTTTTAAAGTGAAACTTGTGATTCTTAAGCCTGGTTTATATACTCTAGCGGCGCATCTGCGTGTGTGTTCTGTGCGCCCCCGCGAGCTAGTCATCAGCGACCGATTCCGCAAAGCATGTAATGACATGGTTGACCAGAAATCCCGCCGTCATGCTCTGAAGCCCAAACCAAACAAAGTAAGAGATCCACCAAGTTGAAGTGACTAATTGATGTTGATATACTATATTGTCCTGCTGTTTTTAAATATAGGTGTATGCAGAGTTCCAGCTGATTACCAACCAGAACCTGCCCAACACATTCTACGCTGAGCTTGACCGCCATCTTCCTCGACTGATGACGTTATTCAGACAGAAGGCGTCCAAAACTGGGAACACAGCAGATGCTTTGGCTCACATTTTAAAAATCCACGATGAACAGGTGAATAGATTATTATACATGTCATAGGTCGAACCTCTGTAACATTGAACAGGTTCAATGATTCAAATGAGCTTTTGAATTTTACAATTAGTCCACCATTGTGTTTGCCATTTTTCTGATTGCATTAAAGATGTGAACATGTTATTTGTGGACATATCTGATTGGACTGTTTAAAATCCGCTTTGTTCAGTAAACATTTCCATATAATACAATTCTTTTTCTTCTTCTTAATCTTACATCTTAATAGGAAATCCATGATGTTCACACCAGGCGTACCACTGTTCTCCATGCCCTGCCTGTGTATCTGCATGAGGAAGTCGCTGGATTTTTCAAAACCTGCACAGTGAGTCTGAGTAAAAATAATTTACAGTACAACTGTATATTAAGTGAACAGTTAATCAAAATGCTAAGTATCAGTCTTCCTTCCTTCCAGGTCTCCCTTGTGAAAGAGATATTTGATCTCGACGGGACTAACCTGGTTAAATAAAAATAACCTTCTCACCAAAAAAATTGTTCTAACTAAAATATAAACAACTTACAAACACAACTCCATATACTTAGCTTTGTGCTGCACTTTGTAGAAACCATGGATTTATTTGTGATTATTATGTCTCTTTCATTCCTTCAGGACACGTCTGATGAGCCAGAGCTTCAGGGTGTTGCAGTGGCCCTCCTTACTGTCATCAGTGACCATGCATGACACAAGTCCAGTTCACTACCAGCCTGTGACAATCTCTGATTGGTGATTCCTTCCTGGTAATGTTTGGACTAATCTATGCACTACACCTCAGCTACCCCAAGGGACTTACCAACACTTTTGAATTCATTCAGAAGATTTTACTAGGTCTAGAAACTGGTAAACTGTCGCCCAGGTTGCAGACTCTCAAGAATGACTTGATGATGCAATAATCTTTTTTTCTTCTGATTTTTCAATGGATTTTCTCCCCGTCCCAATTAGTCGTTGTGCCAATCCCCCCCCCCCCCCCCCCCCCTCCCCTACCTGGTGCTGTATGCATGTTCTCCTACGAGTCGGTATAAGGGCGTCCCGAGTCGATCGCACGCTTCCCCCGAGACATGCGCCGACAGCCAGTGACGTCTTTTCACTTGGCAGCGAGGGCTCTCATTGGTGAAGTGTAACGCGTGGGAGGGCACGCTATCTCCACCAAGTCCTGCCCCGCTTAGCAAGCGCCGAGACCTGACCTGTAGGCGTCGCTGTCCACAACGCCAGATTCCCACCCGCCAGCTTCCCCACCCCCTAATACTGCCGAATTGTATTAGTGTGAACGGCCAGCCAAGCTGGTGACAACGCAGGGAGTTGGATTCGAACACGCGAATCCAGTGTCTCCAGCGTTGGTGACGAACGCAATCTCCGCTACGTCACCTGACCGCTCTTGCATTAAACTTTTGAAGGTATTATTTTGACATGACAAGGAAATTAATACCTCACCCCACATCCTTCTTTCAGATGAGTTTCTATTCCTTACTGTAATCAGTGATCATGACACAAGTCCAGTTCACTACCAGCCTGTGACAATCTCTATTGTCATTGAAAGTCATATCATGATCAGCTTCCCCAGATTTGGTGATTCCTTCCTGTAATGTTTGGACTAATCTATGCACTACCCCAAAGCACTTACCAACACCTCAAAAGTGTGTCTATAGAAACTCATCTGAAATGTCTTGTCATGTCAAAATAATACCTTCAAAAGTTGCTGTACTACTTTGCAGATGTTCAGCCAATAGGTCCAAACTACTCAATGTACCTTGTTCTTTATTTTTTATGTAATATGTTTACATTTGAGAGTTTTACAGTTCGAATTTTCTTAACCGTCTATAGCTGGCATTATTGTAATTTCATCCAAGTAAGTTTTAGAGTTGAAAGAGTTTATCAGAATCTCAAAGGCAACATCCAAGTCCCAAACGTTTGTTTCTCGAGGAACAATAGGAGGCAATGGGCATAAATGCCACTCTGCTCTGACTGCTTCCATTGCTTGTAGGCAGTGGTAGAGTTAGTGTTCTCAGTACAGAGTACAAGGCGATATACCAGGAGCCATAAACGCAACACAGAAGCGTTATTATTAACATATACAGAATATGAACTTATACAGAATATGAACTGGTCAATTACACAACTAGAGTGAATAAAGACACAATAATTGATTAATAAAATAACTATTCACCATTAGCTGGACTCAGTTCCGTTTCACTTGAATGAATCGCTTGGGAGTCAGCAGCAGCAGACCATCGATCTTGTATGCTGAGAGTGGGACTGTATCCTTGAGACCTTGTAGGCAGTAGTATACTGCCCTGTCAAGGGCTAACCGCAGTAACTTGAAAAAAGTAAAAATTTAGTTATGAGTGAAATTGACCTTGTCAATAAATGTTTTATCTTGTGACCAAGTTTCAGATGTTAATGTCGCTCAGTTTTGGAGATATGGGGTTTTAAAAACTGCAGTAACTACAAAATCACACTCAAAACCCAGGCAGACCGCAGTAACTTCCAAACAGTGAAAAATGGCTTTAAAGTGTTTTGACTTGCCATCCAAAATGTGTTATAGGTAAATAGATGATAGTACCCAGATTTAACATGTATTAATGAAGTAATCTTTAGGCATACAAAAATATGACACAATTATTTTAATTAACCCCAAAAAAGCAGATATTGCACTCTGCTGCACGATTTCCTTAAATAATTATACAGGTAATGTACAGGCAAAGTGCAGTAACTTCAAATACAATGTTGTTTTCCCTCCAGCTTTCATAACTTAACCTAGCCATTTTGAAAATGAAATTTAATACCTGAATATATTGGAATGATGATGATCCAAATAAAATGGCTAGGTGAAGTTATGAAAGCTGGAGGGAAAACAACATTGCATTTGAAGTTACTGCACTTTGCCTGTACATTACCTGTATAATTATTTAAGGAAATCATGCAGCAGAGTTCAGTATCTGCTTTTTTGGGGTTAATTAAAATAACTACGTCATATTTTTGTATGCCTAAAGATTACTTCATTAATACATGTTAAATCTGGGTACTATCATCTATCTACCTATAACACATTTTGGATGGCAAGTCAAAAAACTTTAAAGCCATTTTTCTCAGTTTCACTGTTTGGAAGTTACTGCGGTCTGCCTTGACAGGGCAGTATAGTTAGTGTACTGTATAGTGTTCTTAGTACAGAGTACTGTAGTGTTCTAGTTATCATTCTGCAAACATAGCCTGCTCTAAATGACGGATGGTGCCTCTGACATTCTGACTAACTCTTTCAATGAAAACACCATCTTGTTCCATGATACATCATGGAGCAAATACATGCAGCTGCATTTCCATATGTAGGTATGTGCACTATTAACAGTATTGCCAGCTGTATAGCATGTAATGTGGATTGGTATTTTGGTTCCACATTGGCAGGACCCAATATGCAGCACAACGTTTGTGAATTTTACATGTGCCAAGCGGATTGACAATTTTCAGATAATCTATACATTTTATTCTGTACTGTACATAGATACACTGTGTTATCCCAACGGTCACAATAGTTGCCGTCAACATGTTTGCTCATTCTATGACCACACTATACAAATTTGAGTAATTCAGCCAGGATGTAAACGGCTCTGGTCATGTGCACTGCACATATTGAGACCCTTTATTATTTCAATATTTGCTGGAAATACATTGATACATCATTCAGTAACATTTTCAGAGCCTTATAACAAACATTATTACACTATTGTGACCAGAGGGATTAAATGTGTAATATACATTACATTGTATGTACATGTTATAACATGCATGTATTTATTTTCTATATATATTTTCTATATATATATATTTTCAATTTTAACATTGCCATAATGTTGGAGAGGGCAACACAATGTTTTTGTAAGATAAATAGATGTATACTCTTTGAATAGAAATAAATATAAAGAGTTTGAAGTTGTAACACAATGTTTTTGTAAGATAAATAGTTTCGATGAAGAACAAAACCTCCTAAATGCATACAAAAAAAGGGGAAAACTTCATATCTGCACTTTGCAAGGCACTAATACCTGGTCGGTATTGTTAACATATATAGTCCAAAAACAGTGTACGGTGTTTACAGTGTTATTGTACATTGCTAACATACAGATTATATATGTATACTCTTTTATACTCTTTGAATAGAAAAAAATAAAAGAGTTGTTTGAAGTTGATATAATGTGCTTGTGTAGTTATTTTTCTGTTCACTTTTTCACATGGATTTTAAAACTGAACCTTAAGTTATAGTAACTGCAAATATTTGAGTTGATTAACTTAAACATTTTAGTTGATTAACTTAAAAGAAATGAGGCATGGGATGGCCTCAATGTCGTTGAGTTCTGTTAACTTAATCACATGGATTTAAGGTTGAACCTTAAGTCACAGTAACTGAACATATTTGAGTTGCCTCCACTTGAGAACCTTAAGTCACAGTAACTGAACATATTTGAACTGCCTTAACTGAGAACTGTAAGTCACAGTAACTGAACATATTTCAGTTGACACCACTTGAGAACCTTAAGTCACAGTAACTGAATATATTTGAATTGCCTTAACTGAGAACTGTAAGTCACAGTAACTGAACATATTTGAGTTGACACCACTTTAGAACCTTAAGTCACAGTAACTGAACATATTTGAACTGCCTTAACTGAGAACTGTAAGTCACAGTAACTGAACATATTTGAGTTAACACCACTTGAGAACCTTAAGTCACAGTAACTGAACATATTTGAACTGCCTTAACTGAGAACTGTAAGTCACAGTAACTGAACATATTTGAGTTGACACCACTTGAGAACCTTAAGTCACAGTAACTGAATATATTTGCATTGCCTTAACTGAGAACTGTAAGTCACAGTAACTGAACATATTTGAGTTGACACCACTTGAGAACCTTAAGTCACAGTAACTGAACATATTTGAACAGCCTTAACTGAGAACTGTAAGTCACAGTAACTGAACATATTTGAGTTGCCACCACTTGAGAACCTTAAGTCACAGTAACTGAATATATTTGAATTGCCTAAACTGAGAACTGTAAGTCACAGTAACTGAACATATTTGAGTTGACATCACTTGAGAACTGTAAGTCAGAGTAACTGACCATATTTGATTTGACTTAACTGAGAACCTTAAGTCACAGTAACAGACCATATTTGAGTTGCCTTAACTGAGAATTGTAAGTCTTAGCCAACTGAAAACATTTGAGTTTATCAACTTAAAAAAATTGAGGCCTGGTATGGCCTCAATTTTTTTAAGTTCTGGAAACTTATTCGGGTTTACAGTGTGTGACATCACAAATGTTCTAGAATGTTATATTATGACATCATCTGTGACATCACAAATGTTCTAGAATGTTTGATTATGACATCATACTGTGACATCACAAATGTTCTAGAATGTACTATTATGACATCATACTGTGACAACAAAAATGTTCTAGAATGTTTGATTATGCCATCATACTGTGACATCACAAATGTCCTAGAATGTTCTATTGTGACATCATACTGTGACATCACAAATGTTCTAGAATGTTCTATTATGACATACTGTGATATCACAAATGTTCTAGAATGTTCTATTATGACATCATACTGTGACACAAATGTTCTAGATTGTCCTATTATGACATACTGTGACGAGTTCCAAACCTTCGTTTTTAATAAAAAATAAATAAAAAAAAACCTATACTTTTATATATATATCCTCAAACTAAATCCTCAATTTGAATAAAGTGATTAATCTGATTAAATGAGTCGAACCTTCGTTTTTCTTTTTTCTTTTATTTTGTTAGTGATGTAATGAAAAATAACACTTGGAACAAAAAAAACGATAATATACGATTGGTAAACAGTATGACCGATATTATCGGCCGATATTGGCATAAAAATGTGATATCGGAAAATATCGGTATCTGTTTTCAAATTATTATTATTATTATAATTTTTTACATTTATTTAACCTTTATTTACCCAGGCAAGCAAGTAAGAACAAATTATTATTTTATTTATTGTCAAAGTATGCATAATGTTGTGTTAATTACACGACAAGAGATATGTAATGTTAATTACCTGAAATTATTCCGTTTTTTTTGGGGGGGGGGGGGAACCCTGCATATATCGGTATCGGTTGATATACTGTGACATCACAAATGTTCTAGAATGTCCTATTATGACATCATACTGTGGCATCACAACGGAACATGTTTGAGGTCCATTTGAATAATATAAATAATGTGTTTGGTAAGGCTGTCCCCGAAGCCTGTTTTTGGGATTCAAACTTCGTCAGGGTTCTTCGAACGGACGTTCGAACCTTCGTTTTTTTAAGTGAAATAAACACAAAGGACACCTCTTTCCTATCGTAGTAAGGTAGACAATGAGCTACATCCTTATTTCCACCTAAACGAGCCGTCCTCGGAGCTGTACATTTAATAATATTGATCTCTATGTGCAGTCGGCTGTGAGGCAAGTGCGCAGCCAGGGACGTCTAAAAAGTGCAACACCGAAAAGAGACACTACAAAAAGATTCAATAACTTCACTGTCATACAATATGGTCTGATATTAACATTCAGTATTCAATATTAACATTCAGTATTCAAGTAGAACAGCTAGCTAGCTGTTGTGGACACTCACCTTTCCACAGCAAAACGGTAGGCACGGGACCTTGGTTGAGAAATGCAGGTTTCAGTCTATGTGTTGTAGGATAGACAGTCTTCTCTATCCTGTCTCAAGATGCACAATTGTTGAATATATATAGAACACAAATGTTCTAGAATGTTTGATTATGACATCATACTGTGACATCACAAATGTTCTAGAATGTTTGATTATGACATCATACTGTGAGATCACAAATGTTCTAGAATGTTCTATTATGACATACGAAGGTGTCATAATAAGTATGTCTATTATGACATACTGTGACATCACAAATGTTCTAGAATGTTCTATTATGACATCATACTGTGACACAAATGTTCTAGAATGTCCTATCATGACATCATACTGTGACAAGTTCCAAACCTTCGTTTTTAATAAAAAATAAATAAAAAAAAACCTATACTTTTTTTTAAATTATTATTATATATCCTCAAACTAAATCCTCAATTTGAATAGTTATTCAAACTTCGTCAGGGTTTTTCGAACGGACGTTCGAACCTTCGTTTTTAATAATTTTTTTTAAATAAAAATAAATAATTCTCTTTCTTTTTATAAATTCTTTATATATATATATATATAAATCCTCAATTTGAATAAAGTGATTAATCTGATTAAATGAGTCTTTTTTCTTTTATTATTTTGTTAGTGATGTAATCAAAAATAACACTTGGAACAAAAAAAACGATAATATACGATTGGTAAACAGTATGTCCGGAAAATATCGGTATCTGTTTTCAAATTATTATTATTATAATTTTTTACATTTATTTAACCTTTATTTACCCAGGCAAGCAAGTAAGAACAAATTATTATTTTATTTATTGTCAAAGTATGCATAATGTTGTGTTAATTACACGACAAGAGATATGTAATGTTAATTACCTGAAATTATTCCGTTTTTTTTGGGGGGGGGGGGAACCCTGCATATATCGGTATCGGTTGATATACTGTGACATCACAAATGTTCTAGAATGTCCTATTATGACATCATACTGTGGCATCACAACGGAACATGTTTGAGGTCCATTTGAATAATATAAATAATGTGTTTGGTAAGGCTGTCCCCGAAGCCTGTTTTTGGGATTCAAACTTCGTCAGGGTTCTTCGAACGGACGTTCGAACCTTCGTTTTTTTAAGTGAAATAAACACAAAGGACACCTCTTTCCTATCGTAGTAAGGTAGACAATGAGCTACATCCTTATTTCCACCTAAACGAGCCGTCCTCGGAGCTGTACATTTAATAATATTGATCTCTATGTGCAGTCGGCTGTGAGGCAAGTGCGCAGCCAGGGACGTCTAAAAAGTGCAACACCGAAAAGAGACACTACAAAAAGATTCAATAACTTCACTGTCATACAATATGGTCTGATATTAACATTCAGTATTCAATATTAACATTCAGTATTCAAGTAGAACAGCTAGCTAGCTGTTGTGGACACTCACCTTTCCACAGCAAAACGGTAGGCACGGGACCTTGGTTGAGAAATGCAGGTTTCAGTCTATGTGTTGTAGGATAGACAGTCTTCTCTATCCTGTCTCAAGATGCACAATTGTTGAATATATATAGAACACAAATGTTCTAGAATGTTTGATTATGACATCATACTGTGACATCACAAATGTTCTAGAATGTTTGATTATGACATCATACTGTGAGATCACAAATGTTCTAGAATGTTCTATTATGACATACGAAGGTGTCATAATAAGTATGTCTATTATGACATACTGTGACATCACAAATGTTCTAGAATGTTCTATTATGACATCATACTGTGACACAAATGTTCTAGAATGTCCTATCATGACATCATACTGTGACAAGTTCCAAACCTTCGTTTTTAATAAAAAATAAATAAAAAAAAACCTATACTTTTTTTTAAATTATTATTATATATCCTCAAACTAAATCCTCAATTTGAATAGTTATTCAAACTTCGTCAGGGTTTTTCGAACGGACGTTCGAACCTTCGTTTTTAATAATTTTTTTTAAATAAAAATAAATAATTCTCTTTCTTTTTATAAATTCTTTATATATATATATATATAAATCCTCAATTTGAATAAAGTGATTAATCTGATTAAATGAGTCTTTTTTCTTTTATTATTTTGTTAGTGATGTAATCAAAAATAACACTTGGAACAAAAAAAACGATAATATACGATTGGTAAACAGTATGTCCGATATTATCGGCCTACCGATATTGGCATAGAAATGTGATATCGGAAAATATCGGTATCGGTTTTCAAATTATTATTATTATTATTATTATTTTTTACTTAAGCATTACATGCTTAACCAGGAGTGGTTTGTGAACAATAAACCATGCCAAGGAGTGGTTGTTAGGCCCGAGGTGCAGCCGAGGGTCGTTAGACCCCCCCCCCCCCCCTACAAAAAAAAAAAAAAAAAAAATGTAAATAGATTCGGGGCTTGTGTGAGATGTCAGCAAGTTTCATTACGAGTTGACAGAAGGGGCTCCTTTGTAGGTCCAGCTCTTGGCAGGCCACTCATTTATCAACGTTGCGTACGCACAGATATGTATGCGTATGATCATTTCTAAGCAAAGTGTGGGACTTATCAATTTGAACTTGTGCTTGACTTTGTGCGTATATATACGCACAGCTCGGATCATGCGTAGCTGGCGCCCGGTGGTAGAATATATTATTACAACGCGGAAATAAGCTTCCGTGCATTAGTTTCAACACTGGCGTGTTCTGTATGGCCCGTAATTCATTATAGTTCATTGTAAAATAGCAACAGTAGTGTAATTATGGTCAAAACCCTATAAATAGCATTTGGAATAATAGGTCTTTCTCTCCGAATGAATGCAGCATGTTTTATATATAGCGTTATCGGAATATACGGGGTGCACTGACTGCGCTACGCGTAACTCAACTCGTTATTATTTTGCGCATAGATTGCAGAAATACGGGAACGTTTTGATTATATTTTAAAGGCTTTGCCATTGTTAAACGAAACAAGTGGAATTTCGAAGCTGTAAGCAGAATACAAGTCATATGAACACCCACAATATAGTGTTCTTCCCCCTTCTACATAAGAAAGAATAAAAAATGCATTGCAACAAGAGGTTATTTGTTGAGTGTAGTATGTGTATACAAAACCCTTGCAATAAATGTGTCTTAAATGAATGAAAAGCATACATGCTCTGGATACAGAGCATATATCGTGTGGGTGATATGACTTGTATTCTGCTTACAGAATTCCACTTATTTAGTTTTACAATGTCAAAGCCTTTTAAATATAAATCAAAACGTTCCTGTATTTCTGCAATCTATGCGCAAAATAATAACGAGTTGAGTTCTAACAAAGAACGTATTACATGCTGGGTAGGCTGATAGAGTAAACTATGATATGAATATGAATATGATATGATATAAGGTATACTGGTCCGTCAGCGAGGATAGCGAGGAGTCGGATAGCCATTAAATGCCATTTGAGAATATAGGCTA
>NW_028169603.1:17500-25000 GCF_963971535.1 Notolepis coatsorum | reverse complement strand
ATAGTGGGCAGGTTGAAGTACATGTCTCTGATGTCTTGGTATAGTGGGCAGGTTGAAGTATATGTCTCTGATGTCTTGGTATAGTGGGCAGGTTGAAGCATAATGTCCTCTGATGTCCTTGGTATAGTGGGCAGGTTGAAGTATATGTCTCTGATGTCTTGGTATAGCGGGCAGGTTGAAGTATATGTCTCTGATGTCTTGGTATAGTGGGCAGGTTGAAGTATATGGCTCTGATGTCTTGGTATAGTGGGCAGGTTGAAGTATATGTCTCTGATGTCTTGGTATAGTGGGCAGGTTGAAGTATATGTCTCTGATGTCTTGGTATAGTGAGCAGGTGAAGTATATGTCTGATGTCTTGGTATAGTGGGCAGGTTGAAGTATATGTCTCTGATGTCTTGGTATAGTGGCAGGTTGAAGTATATGTCTCTGATGTCTTGGTATAGTGAGCAGGTTGAAGTATATGTCTGATGTCTTGGTATAGTGGCAGGTTGAAGTATATGTCTCTGATGTCTTGGTATAGTGGGCAGGTTGAAGTATATGTCTCTGATGTCTTGGTATAGTGGGCAGGTTGAAGTATATGTCTCTGATGTCTTGGTATAGTGGGCAGGTTGAAGTATATGTCTCTGATGTCTTGGTATAGTGGGCAGGTTGGAGTATATGTGTCTGATGTCTTGGTATAGTGGGCAGGTTGAAGTATATGTCTCTGATGTCTTGGTATAGTGGGCAGGTTGAAGTATATGTCTCTGATGTCTTGGTATAGTGGGCAGGTTGAAGTATATGTCTCTGATGTCTTGGTATAGTGGGCAGGTTGAAGTATATGTCTTATGTCTTGGTATAGTGGGCAGGTTGAAGTATATGTCTCTGATGTCTTGGTATAGTGGGCAGGTTGAAGTATATGTTTCTGATGTCTTGCTATAGTGGGCAGGTTGAAGTATATGTCTCTGATGTCTTGGTATAGTGCGCATGTTGAAGTATATGTCTCTGATGTCTTGGTATAGTGGGCAGGTTAAAGTATATGTCTCTGATGTCTTGGTATAGTGGGCAGGTTGAAGTATATGTCTCTGATGTCTTGGTATAGTGGGCAGGTTGAAGTATATGTCTCTGATGTCTTGGTATAGTGGGCATGTTGAAGTATATGTCTCTGATGTCTTGGTATAGTGGGCAGGTGGAAGTATATGTCTCTGATGTCTTGGTATAGTGGGCAGGTTGAAGTATATGTATCTGATGTCTTGGTATAGTGGGCAGGTTGAAGTATATGTCTCTGATGTCTTGGTATAGTGGGCAGGTTGAAGTATATGTCACTGATGTCTTGGTATAGTGGGCAGGTTGTTAAGAAGTGGAGCTCGGTTTCCACCTCTTGTGTGCAGTGGGTGCACACACAGTCTGTCTTCACTTGGGAGCCAGGTCTGCCTATGGCGGCCTTTCTCGATGGCTAGGCTGTGCTCGCTGAGTCTGTACCTTGTCAAGGATCTTCTGAGTTTTGGTTCAGTCACAGTGCTCAGGTATTCTGCCACTGTGTACTCTCTGTTTAGGGCCAAATAGCATTTCAATTTGCTCTGGTTTTGGGTTGATTCTTTCTAGTGTGTCAGATAGTGTCAGATAGTCACTAGCGTTAATAGAACTCTGTTTGGACATTGCTTGTGGTGTCCCCCAGGGGTCAGTGTTGGGTCCAAAACTATTCATCTTGTACATTAACGAGATATTTAAAGTATCCAATATATTTAAATGTATCTTATTTGCGGATGACACTAATCTTTTTTTTTCTGGTGAGAATGTCCAGCAGCTTTTAGAGGTCATCACATCTGAAATGAAGACATTGAAGGAATGGTTTGATAGAAACAAATTATCATTGAACTTGAGCAAAACTAAAATTATGTTGTTTGGAAACTGTAGATTGGATACTCAGGTACAAGTTAAAATAAATGATGTGATTATTGAAAGAGTTTATGAAAATAAATTTCTAGGTGTAATAATAGACCAGAAAATCTGTTGGAAACCTCACATAAAACATGTCCAATCTAAACTGTCAAGAAGCATTTCAGTCATGAGTAAAGTAAAGCACATTCTGGATAGAAAATCACTCTACATTCTCTACTGTTCACTAGTTTTACCATATTTAAATTACTGTGCTGAAGTCTGGGGAAACAATTATAAGTCTACACTACAACCACTTTTTATACTCCAAAAAAGGGCCATAAGGATAGTTCTGTTTCGTATTAGCTCTCGCTCGGCGTCACTCTCTGCACTGTCCTCGCACACGTGCACACGCACTGAATAAAAGACCACAATGTACCTTTAATCCCAATATTTGTCTGACCACACCCCTATCAGCTTACCCATATAAGCAGGGGTGGGGCCACCCACTCGCCTCCTTCTTGCCTTCACCACAAGGAAGAAGTGCCTTGGTAGATCCCCACACTTGACGTGATGTGATGGAAGAAGAAGTAGGAGAAAAGTTGGGAAACAAGGATACGTTGACATCATATCTTTATTTTCTCTCTCACTATTTTCGAGAAAATACGGCGATATTGTCTTCGTACTGGAGTGTCTGGAAGATGATGATCATTCTAAAAATCCTCCACCGGTTTTCGTATTGGGAGTTCGCGCCGCTACATGCTTTTCCAACTGCAGTCCTTGCTGTGTGCTGGTTGCGGTAAAGGCACAGCTGGGCTGTAGGACGCGCCGCTGTTGTGAGAAGCGGTGGGTTCCTGGTTTTGGTGAGTTATGTTTGCTGGCAGGCTCCACTTGTCTGTTAGTGCTATGGGGGCTAATTGACAATGTTTAGGAAAACCGGCCCCAGGCTAGGGTCCTTTGTTCAGCCTTTTAGGCGACAGAAGACCTTGGTCTGAAGCCCATTATAGTTTTAACTAGTGGGCCGCGACCATTAACACTGGTGATCCCTGTGTTTTCTGGACGAGTGGTTATCTCTCTGTCACCGTGTAGCCCATTCTTTCATATCCAAATGAGAGTATTCCTTCACGAGGAGATATGGGCATAGATGTTCGATAGCGGAAGATCTATGTTCAAGTCAGCTACACAGGCCAGTTTGGGTATTGTGCTGGCTCCGTCGGGTGTTGGTAAAATCACCGTTGTAAAGCTGTGTTGACATCTTGTTTCTCTTTTCTCTTAAAAAGTGAGGAGGGTTTCAGAACGGCGGCCTGTCTGGGTAAGTGTTATATCATTGTGTACAAGTTCAGGTGATAGCTGCTTAGCTTACGTGCTAGTGGTGGCGTACTGTTAGCCAGTCAGCTGTTAGCTGCGGCGCTAGCCTGCTGTAATCACTAGGTGGCCTACTAGGTTAGGCTGGGGAACGTTAGCTTGCTGCTATCGGCCTAGTTCCAGCGCGGGGTGGCTCCGGCACCTCGCGCGCCTCCGCGGTTCCCGACTCTCCTCTCCCTCATGGGGAGAGGCGGGGGGGATTCGAAGCTACTCTCTGGTCGCGCGCGCCGTTCGCTCGGCGTCTCGCGGGCGGGAGCGGTAGCGTCCGACGGTTAGGGCGGCCGTTAGCTTAATGCTACTCTGTTGAACGTGCTTTGATTATAACATGTTTTACACTCTTGACTACGACGTCATCTTTGACAGGGGATGTTCGTCGACCCTGCCCTGAGCCAGGATGGCAAGGATTGCGTCAACAAAGAGGACCGTAGCGACGGGTTGGAGCGGCGACGCTGCCCAGTTCGAACAACACAGGACGGCTGTGTTTTCTACGGGGCCTTGAGACTGCACTTCGCTGATCTACGCTCCGGGTAGGACAAAGGTTTGGCCAGACCTTATACGCGTCTTCTGGCTTTACCTTCTACATGTTTTGTAAAAAACGCTGTTTCCAAAAACGTGTGTTGCTGCAATACATTTAGGATACAATGCGAGTTTTGTGTGAATTGTCTTGTCACTGGTATTAGCTTCTCCGTGCAAATCGGGTTGTTGTTACAGATGTGAAAATGATCTGGTTGTTGTGTGAGAAACATCATGTGTGTTTATATGTACCGTGTACTCACAACTAAGGGGTAACTAACCTATGAAGCTATGCTTAATGACAAATGAGTAAAGGATATTCTTTTCTCAGCCTGTGATGACAATGAACAGTGTGTTCACATATTAACAGGTTTTCCTGTTTTAACTGGCCGTATTAAGGGTAAAGTAGGAGGATTGTGTTTTCCCCCCGGTTCCCTGGGGACTTTTTCATCCTCCTATCAGACATGTTGTTGCACTACATTGTGTCTTTGTGTGGTAGGGATGCGATGTAACCCTTAGCTTGATTGCTGAGGTTGTGCTAAGACTGCTGGAGAAACTTTATTTTCCTAAAAGAAAAGATTGTTTGGTCGCTTTCGTGTGTGCTTAGCAAGGCCTGTGGCCGATACTAATCGAGAATTATGTATTCTCTCATTATGAAAAACGGCGTTCCTCTGTAGAGTGTTTTTGCCATTTTTTGTAGGTGATGATGGGTTGTGTGTGTCATGTGACCTACAACTGGGTTGGACTGGCCACAGAAGCACATGTGTAAGTTTGGACCGGGTCCAAGTTTCCTGGTCCCACGGCCTGGAATATTGGGCGTGTGCACCGCAGAAATTCCCCCGCCATAGAGTACGTCACCGTGCGCGTCTCTGTTGGTAGGACTTCCGTGTGCTGTTCAGGTCCATGTGATGGATCTGTTTCGGGGGGGTGGTCAGGGCTCCTCCTCACCAAGCGCCTATTCGGGCCTTCTGTGAGTTCGGACTCCTCCTTCCATGTGAGGGAGCCTCCATCAGAGTACAGAGCCTCCTCCTCAGATTGTCAAATTGAGTGGACCCTCTGGAAGGTGTCCTATTCTATTGTGTATGTATTCGATTCAATTCGATTATTGAGTGTGTATGGGTTCAGTGCCTCTTCCCCGGAGAGCCCTAAAACCAATTTTTTACATGGCTCAAGGTGCAATATATTCTTTTCAATCTGTACAGCTCGCGTGGGAAGTCTCTCTGGGGATTCCCGTCTCCTTCCTATGGGAGGGTGGTGGGATGTAAAAATGTGAAAAATGTTTACCCCCGGCTGTGTAGACTGGGATACATACTGTTGGTGCTTCCTTCTTTTCTATTAAAAAAGAGTTGGAGTTAGGAAGTGTCACACCCCTCTTGTCGTTCCCCTGGGCGCCTTGGGGATTCAATGACAGGTCTAAATAGCCTGTTCATTGATGTGGGTGTGTCCCGACGCACGTATAGTGCTAGCTCGCTGTAAACAGGCGACTGACTGGCACGTCTTGGTTGCTTGAGGTTAAACTGCGTTTTTATAGAGCAACTGGGATGGAGGTTTTTCCTCTTCCGACGACCACATCCCACGACCTGGGTTGGTTATCGACGGATTCTCGTTCATGTCTGGGGGATGATGACGGAATGGATCTGAACATATGTAGAGGGGTCTCACGCCCTGGGGGTGGGCCACCGGGCGCGGTTCGCCCGAACGTCTGGGTGGCGCCTTCTTTTCATGTTAAGATCAACATGCATATCTGCCCTTTCTCCTGGAGTAGGCATGTCGGCGTGGTTAGGGCACGGGACTGGTTCTGGTCACGCTGGTCCGGATCAGTTGAACCCGTTGTCCGCCGGGGATGCAGATCTGCTGTTCTGGTACCCTGAGGGACTTGGGCTTTTTTCAGGGGGAAAAATGCCAGGTCGGTCCGGGTGTCACAGGGTTAAGCGCTATGGAGACCCTGGTTGGGTAAATTTTTTACTCAGCACTGTCGTAATGGCTTACGGCCATGCCAACCTGTACACGCTCGATCTCGTCAGATCTCGGCCGCTACACAGGTTGGTCCTGGTTAGTACTTGGTTGGGAGACCGCCTGGGAATACCAAGTACGGTGTGCTTAGGGGCGGGTTCTCCATTCTTTTTCGCTCCTCTCTCACGCATGGCGAAGAGGGGCCTGTTGGGGTGGTCTTTGACCTCCTCTGGTGACCCTGTGCTTCCCGTATCGCCAGGCCCGGTCCGAAGTAATGTTTCGTCGACCCGTAGGCCTGGGTTAACCCTTTTTTGAAAACTGAAACACTTGTACTGCGGTATAGCCGGTGTATACCCGCAGGTGTGTTTTGGAGTTTTTTCTTGAGGGGTTATAGGAACAACCACCGCATTGGGTAACACCAAGGTGGTTGATTCCCTGGTGTGTTGGAGCAGTGTCAACTCCCGGGTTCACCGTTTGAGGGTGCCCCTGCACGTTCATGACGTCTGCCAATCGTGTCAGCCTTCTCTGCCTCAACCCCTCTGGGTGGGTTTTTTTTAATGGAGGCTTGGTCATGCAACACCGCCGGCTTACGCTCCTTCCGCCGGGGCGGCTGTGTTCAGCTGTCCCCTCTGGCGCCTGTCTCGTCCGCAGTCTCCAGGCTAGGGTTAATAGCCTGTTGCCTGGTTTTTCCCCCGGTGCGCTGCCTGCTTCCGTTGGTTAACCTTTTTTGTGTGCTTACGGCCATGCTGACTGCCTGTTCTGCAGGGTCAGTGTGCCAGGCAGTGTACTATTGGGGGGACAGGGCCCGCTCGGCTGAGGGGCCTTTGTCCGAATACGCTGGCGATGTGGGGGGCAGGGTCACTAAGTGCCCACCTGGTGGGGTCTTGATGCTGGCATCATGGACTTCTCCGGGCCCCCGTTCCAGGGGGTCCAGTCCCTTTGGTGGGTCTGGGTCTTCCTTCGCGCTCCGCTGCTACGGCCTTGCCACGGGGTTGGGTTTGCCCTTGACCCCGTGATTCTGGGGGCAGTAACGAGGTTGTTTCCTCCGTTCGTTCCCGGGTGGCATGCGGGTTGTGCGTGTGTGTAGTCGTGGGGTCAAGCCACGGTCTGCTCACCCTGTGCGTTGAGTTGCTTGAGTGCCTCTTCGCACGGTCGGGTCCGTCGCCCTCCCGTGAAGCCCCCAATAGGGGGGGTGCCCTCCATTAGGGTGGGTCGGGGGGGCTCGGCCCTTCCTGTTCTGATGGTTGTGGGGGGCTTTCAGCGGGGTGTATTTGTCGGCCGATGGCTCTCGCTCGGCCTCCCTTGTGCAGAGAGTGACGCCGAGCGAGAGCTAATACGAAACAGAACGTTAGGTTATGACTATGTTCTGTTAGTATAGCGGCGCTCGGCGTCCGATGCCGCTGCAGCCCTTGACCTCGCCTTGTGGTGAAAGCTTGGGAAGGAGGCGAGTGGGTGGCCCCACCCCTGCTTATATGGGTAAGCTGATAGGGGTGTGGTCAGACAAATATTGGGATTAAAGGTACATTGTGGTCTTTTATTCAGTGCGTGTGCACGTGTGCGAGGACAGTGCAGAGAGTGACGCCGAGCGTCGCTATACTAACAGAACTTGGTTATAGTCATAACCTAACGTTCACATTGCAGTTTATCGTGATCACACTAACATATTGTTTTTGGAGTCAAAGACATTGAAGTTAAATGATCTTGTGGAATTTAAAACGGCACAATTAATGTATAAAGCAAAAAGTCATGCACTTCCAAGAAACATTCAAGAATTGTTCTTTGATAGGGATATAATCTGAGGGGAGAACACAATTT
>NW_028169603.1:0-15000 GCF_963971535.1 Notolepis coatsorum | reverse complement strand
ATTCTGATCACATTACTTATCAATCAGAAGGCTCACCTCGTGTATTCTGATCACATTACTTATCAATCAAAAGGCTCACCTTTTGTATTCTGATCACATTACTTATCAATCAGAAGGCTCACCTCGTGTATTCTGATCACATTACTTATCGATCAGAAGGCTCACCTCGTGTATTCTGATCACATTACTTATCAATCAGAAGGCTCACCTCGTGTATTCTGATCACATTACTTATCGATCAGAAGGCTCACCTCGTGTATTCTGATCACATTACTTATCAATCAGAAGGCTCACCTCGTGTATTCTGATCACATTACTTATCAATCAGAAGGCTCACCTCGTGTATTCTGATCACATTACTTATCGATCAGAAGGCTCACCTTTTGTATTCTGATCACATTACTTATCAATCAGAAGGCTCACCTCGTGTATTCTGATCACATTACTTATCGATCAGAAGGCTCACCTTGTGTATTCTGATCACATTACTTATCAATCAGAAGGCTCACCTCGTGTATTCTGATAACATTACTTATCAATCAGAGGGCTCACCTCGTGTATTCTGATCACATTACTTATCAATCAGAAGGCTCACCTCGTGTATTCTGATCACATTACTTATCAATCAGAAGGCTCACCTCGTGTATTCTGATCACATTACTTATCAAGCAGAAGGCTCACCTCGTGTATTCTGATCACATTACTTATCAATCAGAAGGCTCACCTCGTGTATTCTGATCACATTACTTATCGATCAGAAGGCTCACCTCGTGTATTCTGATCACATTACTTATCGATCAGAAGGCTCACCTCGTGTATTCTGATCACATTACTTATCGATCAGAAGGCTCACCTCGTGTATTCTGATCACATTACTTATCGATCAGAAGGCTCACCTCGTGTATTCTGATCACAGAGGGTTATAATTTGATTATGAGGTGTGATTAATGTAAGCTAGCTGTCCTTGAGTCTTTTCTAAATCGTAAGTGTTTGTTTTGAACCTAGTTGGAGCAGTTATTTATGCTAATGCTATGCTCATTTTATGCCTACGTCAAATATATGTCAAAATAATTTGCCTCAATGATTTTATTTGTTTTACTCGAGTAACTTGAGGAATGGTCTCAGCTCTAACACAAATGAAGTAATTTGTCACCACGGTCACACGTAAAGTCACACATAAAGTAATTTGTCACCATTGTCACACGTAAAGTCACACATAAAGTAATTTGTCACCATTGTCACACGTAAAGTCACAAATAAAGTCAAATAAAGTCTGTTCTCGGTCCTCGCTCCACAATGGTGCAACGAACTCCCCACCACAGTCAGGACAGCCGAAACACGACCAATCTTTCTCCGTCGACTAAAAACACACTTCTTCAATCAATATCTGAAATGAAAGAAGGACCTTCTTTCATGCACTCTTCCACTAAATAACCTTCTTACTGCACTCAACACTGCAGCACCCAAGTCTCAGCACTGCTTTCTTCCTTCCTGCTGACTTGTTGTACAGAACCTTCCTGCTGACTTGTTGTACAGAACCTTCCTGCCGACTTGTTGTACAGAACCTTCCTGCCGACTTGTTGTACAGAACCTTCCTGCTGACTTGTTGTACAGAACCTTCCTGCTGACTTGTTGCACAGAACCTTCCTGCTGACTTGTTGTACAGAACCTTCCTGCTGACTTGTTGTACAGAACCTTCCTGTTGACCTGTTGTACAGAACCTTCCTGCTGACTTGTTGTACAGAACCTTCCTGCTGACTTGTTGTACAGAACCTTCCTGCTGACCTGTTGTACAGAACCTTCCTGCTGACTTGTTGTACAGAACCTTCCTGCCGACTTGTTGTACAGAACCTTCCTGCTGACCTGTCGTACAGAACCTTCCTGCTGACTTGTTGTACAGAACCTTCCTGCTGATTTGTTGTACAGAACCTTCCTGCTGACTTGTCGTACAGAACCTTCCTGCCGACTTGTTGTACAGAACCTTCCTGCTGACTTGTTGTACAGAACCTTCCTGCTGACTTGTTGTACAGAACCTTCCTGCTGACTTGTTGTACAGAACCTTCCTGCCAACTTGTTGTACAGAACCTTCCTGCTGACCTGTCGTACAGAACCTTCCTGCTGACTTGTTGTACAGAACCTTCCTGCTGACTTGTTGTACAGAACCTTCCTGCTGACTTGTCGTACAGAAACTTCCTGCTGACTTGTTGTACAGAACCTTCCTGCTGACTTGTTGTACAGAACCTTCCTGCCGACTTGTTGTACAGAACCTTCCTGCTGACTTGTTGTACAGAACCTTCCTGCTGACTTGTTGTACAGAACCTTCCTGCTGACTTGTTGTACAGAACCTCCCTGCTGACTTGTTGTACAGAACCTTCCTGCTGACCGGTTGTACAGAACCTTCCTGCTGACTTGTTGTACAGAACCTTCCTGCTGACTTGTTGTACAGAACCTTCCTGCTGACTTGTTGTACAGAACCTTCCTGCTGACTTGTTGTACAGAACCTTCCTGCTGACTTGTTGTACAGAACCTTCCTGCTGACTTGTTGTACAGAACCTTCCTGCTGACCTGTTGTACAGAAATGTACAGAACCTTCCTGCTGACTTGTTGTACAGAACCTTCCTGCTGACTTGTTGTACAGAACCTTCCTGCCGACTTGTTGTACAGAACCTTCCTGCTGACCTGTCGTACAGAACCTTCCTGCTGACTTGTTGTACAGAACCTTCCTGCTGACTTGTTGTACAGAACCTTCCTGCTGACTTGTCGTACAGAACCTTCCTGCTGACTTGTTGTACAGAACCTTCCTGCTGACTTGTTGTACAGAACCTTCCTGCCGACTTGTTGTACAGAACCTTCCTGCTGACTTGTTGTACAGAACATTCCTGCTGACTTGTTGTACAGAACCTTCCTGCTGACTTGTTGTACAGAACCTTCCTGCTGACTTGTTGTACAGAACGTCCCTGCTGACTTGTTGTACAGAACCTTCCTGCTGACCGGTTGTACAGAACCTTCCTGCTGACTTGTTGTACAGAACCTTCCTGCTGACTTGTTGTACAGAACCTTCCTGCTGACTTGTTGTACAGAACCTTCCTGCTGACTTGTTGTACAGAACCTTCCTGCTGACTTGTTGTACAGAACCTTCCTGCTGACTTGTTGTACAGAACCTTCCTGCTGACCTGTTGTACAGAAATGTACAGAACCTTCCTGCTGACTTGTTGTACAGAACCTGTAAGTCACTTTGGATAGAAGCGTCAGCTAAATGTAAATATAAATGTAAAGTTTATGATTATTCAAAACGCCAATGTAGAACTTCAAAAACACAAGTATGTCAATCTGAAACTGAGGTTGTTATTATGTGTTGTTGATGTTATGTGTTGTTGTTGTCATGTGTTGTTGATGTTATGTGTTGTTGTTGTCATGTGTTGTTGTTATGTGTTTTTCTGATTTCTCTTGAAAGTTTACCTTTTCGCACAATGACACAAAGCGTTCCGTTGGTGACCATTCACCCTCTTGCGGATGGAAGCCCATGTGTGTCTATGTGTGTGTGTGTCTGTATGTGTGTGTGTATGTGTCTGTGTGTGTGTGTCTGTATGTATGTGTGTGTGTCTGTATGTATGTGTGTGTCTGTGTGTGTGTGTGTATGGCTGTGTGTGTGTGTCTGTGTGTGTGTGTCTGTGTGTCTGTATGTGTGTGTGTGTACGTGTCTGTATGTGTGTGTGTATGTGTGTGTCTGTGTGTGTGTGTGTGTGTGTATGTGTGTGAGTGTGTGTATGTGTCTGTGTGTGTGTGTCTGTATGTGTGTGTGTGTGTGTGTGTGTCTGTATATGTGTATGTGTGTGTGTATGTATGTGTGTGTGTCTGTATATGTGTATGTGTGTGTGTGTACAGGTAATGGTGATGCAGCAACCCCACTTGGATGGATAGACCTTTCAATTGATCCACAGGGACAGGTGTTCAGTCGACCGGCAGCCATACTTTCTCCACGAGCCCTGGCTTATGGTGTCGTCCTTGGCCTTGATTTAATTTCCCTCAGCATGTTACAGATCAATGTGGCCGACAGAGAATACGGTTTTAAGTCCAATCCCTCCACCTATCCTTTTCAGCCAGGCACGCGAGAGTCCCTGAAAAGACATTTCAGCAGAACAAACAAAAGAAGTTTCCAGACGCTCTCTCCAGGATTCCCACCTGTGCAGGATGCCGCCTGTACTCGAGCAAAAAGGATGCTGTAAGTCTCCCTGTATCACTTGCACTCATTTGGGAAGAACAGCACAAAGACCCCAAGATTGAAATAATCTTCAAAGCACTAGCCGAAGACGATGATACTGTGGGACAAGGTTATGTTGTCCTGGAAGACAAAGTCTACCGTAAAACACAAATGTCAAACAAGCAGTTTTCATTATCGTATCTACATTCCAGAGAGCCTGGTTCAACAGATGCTCCCAGACTATCACGATAATAACCCTCTTAAGTGGCCATGTTGGGATATTCAAGACCTACAAATGACTTCATGGAGTGGCTTTTTGGCCTAGAATGTGGACAGATGTGGGTCAGTTTGTCAAACGCTGTGTCGAATGCCAGAGTCTGAAAGCAGACGGCAGGAAACCGGCTGGTGAGGTCCAACAGCACACAGTTAAAGGCCCCAAGACGCACACAGGGATCACACCTCCAAGGGTGATCTTCTCAAGGGGGGGAAGTGTGTAGCAGAGTAGCCTATTGGCACTGCCCCTTTAAGGCGGGCCGTCTAATTGCCATATAGGACTCAGCTGAGTTGATTGCAGCAGAGCAAGTGGATCAGAGCAAGAAACCAGAGTGGAGTGAGAACAAGCAAAGACAGAGACCCAGCTTGATGAAGAAAACAAAGAAAGCAACATAAATAAGTAAATTTGGAGGAATTACAAAATGGAGTTCTCAAGGATCCAGTGGCCCAGGATATGGCCGATCAGAGGTTCCAAGACACCAGTGGAGAGAAGGCACCAGTGAAACAGACGGATAAGTTATCACACAGTCCCTTTCATTTCACTACTTCACTGAACCGCCACCCGTCTTCAAAACCCCAAATAACCCGGACTTGACCACGTTGCAACACCCTGAAGAAGGCCATGTAGGCCGAAACATGTCGGTTTTTTTAAAAGATTTTTCTAAATAATGTAAGCCAATAAATAAAGGCTTTTTAAAAAATTGTAGAGCTGCCTTGGATCTCAACCTTTCTTTTATAAGCGAATCCTACCCCGGATTTAATCCAAAGAGCACCTACCTGAAACAAAATAAGAACGCTGAAGCCCTCTCCATATCCTCTGTTTTGACCACGTTGCACTTTGACACTCAAGGCCTCCATTGTTTCAAGTTTCTTTAATAGTTGTCATACAGAAGTACAGAATACTTTTATACAAAATGCTTCTTACTGTTACGCTCCAGAGACTGTGCTAGACAAGATAAGTATGAAATAAAATAGTATAGCATGTAAAATAGAAGTAAAAAAAAAAGGTCACAGTATAGACATTATGTACAATGTTCGATGCAGAATAGAAGTAACTGAGTTACCATCCAATACACAATATACTATGCAATGTACTAATATACAATACTATATAGTGCAGAGCAGAAATGGGATGAGGTACAATTTAGGTACAATTTACAGTAAGGTGTACGAGTTGTAGTGCAAATCCTTTACCAATAAATATTGTAAATATAAAGTATTTATATAATAGTAATAAAGTGTAAAGTGTGTTTAGGTGATCTAAAGTGTGTAGAGTGGGTGCTGCAGTGTGTTGTTTGTTTAAGTGAGTGTGTGCTGTGTGCATTTGATGGTTGTTGCATAGTGTTTATTGTTTGTTGAGCAGCCTGATGGCCTGGGGATAGAAGCTTCTTCTGAGTCTTTCTGTGCTTGCCTTAAGACTCCGGTATCGCTTGCCTGACCGCAGCAGTTCAAAGAGGCAGTTGTTCTGGTGGCTGGAGTCCTTGATGATTATCTTAGCCTTACCCCTGCACCGCTTGTTGTAAATGTTCTGGAGGGTGGGAAGCCCCCCTCCAATTGTGCGTTCGGCTGAACGCGTCACTCTTTGTAGTCTGCTACGGTCTTGTGCGGTGCTATTCCCAAACCAGGAGGTGATGTTGCCAGTCAGGATGCTCTCTATTCTACATGAGTAGAAGTTCTTAAGGATCTTCTGACTGACTTGGAACTTCCTTAGGCGCCTGAGGAAGTAGAGGCGTTGTCGTGCCTTCTTCACAACACTGTCAATGTGTGTGGTCCATGTCAAGTCCTCTGATATGTGGGCTCCGAGGTACTTGAAACTGTTCACTCTCTCAACTGGTGCCCCGTCGATGCTGAGGTGGCTGTAGTCCCTGACCCCCGACCTCCTGAAGTCCACAATCATCTCTTTTGTTTTGCTGACGTTCAGGGAGAGGCAGTTCTCCTGACACCACTGTGACAGATTCTCTACCTCTTCCAGGTAGGCCCTCTCGTCGTTGGCAGAGATCAGGCCCACCACTACTGTGTCATCAGCAAATTTGATGATTGTGTTGTTGTTCCGCTGTGCCACGCAGTCATGTGTGTACAGGGAGTAGAGGAGGGGGCTCAGAACACAGCCCTGGGGGGGCCCTATGTTGAGCGTGATGGATGAGGAGGTGCAGTTGCCTGCTCTCACCACCTGGGGTCTGCCCGTCAGGAAGTCTAAGACCCACTGGCAGAGGTCATAGTTCAAGCCCAGGTCCCTGAGCTTGGCTATGAGTTTGGAGGGGACTATGGTATTGAATGCTGAGCTGTAGTCGATGAACAGCATTCTCACATAGTTCCCCTGCGTCTTGTCCAGGTGTGATGCTGCTGTGTGCAGCACATGGGCTATGGCGTCCTCCGTGGACCTGTTGGGGCGGTATGCAAATTGCAGGGGGTTGTTCTCCCAGCTCCCTCCTCCAACCCCCAAGCTCTCCTCAGCCACCACCTCGGCCTACCCCGGCCTGCTACCCCCCCCCACACACTCACTGAGCACACACCCAACCCCCAAGCTCTCCTCAGCCACCACCTCGGCCTACCCCGGCCTGCTACCCCCCCCACACACACTAACTGAGCACACACCCAACCCCCAAGCTCTCCTCAGCCACCACCTCGGCCTACCCCGGCCTGCTACCCCCCCCACACACACTAACTGAGCACACACCCAACCCCCAAGCTCTCCTCAGCCACCACCTCGGCCTACCCCGGCCTGCTACCCCCCCCCCCCCCCCCCCACACACACTCACTGAGCACACACCCCAAGCTCTCCTCAGCCACCACCTCGGCCTACCCCGGCCTGCTACCCCCCCCCCCCCCCCCCCACACACACTCACTGAGCACACACCCAACCCCCAAGCTCTCCTCAGCCACCACCTCGGCCTACCCCGGCCTGCTACCCCCCCCCCCACACACTCACTGAGCACACACCCAACCCCCAAGCTCTCCTCAGCCACCACCTCGGCCTACCCCGGCCTGCTACCCCCCCCACACACTCACTGAGCACACACCCAACCCCCAAGCTCTCCTCAGCCACCACCTCGGCCTACCCCGGCCTGCTACCCCCCCCACACACTCACTGAGCACACACCCAACCCCCAAGCTCTCCTCAGCCACCACCTCGGCCTACCCCGGCCTGCTACCCCCCCCACACACTCACTGAGCACACACCCAACCCCCAAGCTCTCCTCAGCCACCACCTCGGCCTGCTACCCCCCCCACACACTCATTGAGCACACACCCAACTGGACTGTTTATTTATTTGACTCATTACCCCTTTTCACTTGTATTCTATGTATCTGTTTTGCACTTGATTATTTTGAATACAGTATATATTATTTCCCTGAATACTGTTTGCCTGCCTCTTATTTCAATATTTCAAACCTTATCACATGCTGGTTTTTTTGTAGCGGAGGTTACCTGGAGCTAGCCGGTAAAGACAGTAAGCTTTAATTTAGCTTATTTAATTTATTGACAGGTTTTTAAGCCTGTCTGGCGCCCGATGCACCACTGTAACATTTACACTTTGATTTATATTGGGCTGACCACCGCTATAGGCGTGTGTGTGTGTGTGTGGTCATCTACAAGCAGAAAGGGGACAGAGCAGTCTGCGGAAACAGCCGTGGAATCTCTCTCCTCTCCATCGCAGGGAAAGTGCTGGCGAAGATCATGCTGAACAGGCTGGTGGAAAACATCTCTGAAGCTGCGCTTCCGGAAACTCAATGTGGCTTTCGGAAGACCAGATCCACCACCGACATGGTCTTTGTCCTGAGGCAGCTGCTAGAGAAGAGCAGAGAGCATCGCAAGGATCTTTACATAGCCTTCATAGACCTAAGCAAAGCCTTCGACACCATCAGCCGTGAGCTGCTCTGGAAACACCTCAACAAACTTGGGGTACCACCCAAGTTTCTCTCCATCCTTCAGCAGCTGCATGACGGGATGCAAGCCAGAGTCCAGACGGGTGAACTCCAGTCAGAATCCTTTAAGGTTAATGTTGGGGTGAAGCAGGGCTGTGTCTTGGCTCCGGTGCTCTTTAATCTCCTCCTCTCTGCCGTCACCTGCCTCTTCCGCCGAGCCCTGGGACATGAAGACGGTGTCCATGTGGAATACTGCCTTGATGGTAGTCTCTTCAACATCCGCCGGCTCCAGGCTCCACACAAAGACAAAATCCTGCCAAGTATGTGAGCTACAGTACGCTGATGACTGTGCCATCTTAGCTCACAGTCCAGAGTCTATGCAGCATGCTCTTGACACCATATCCAGCTTGTAACAATCCTTCGGTCTCCAGGTCAACATACAAAAAACCGAAGTCATGTCCCAACTCACTTCCTCTACACCTCCCAGTTTTCACATAAACGGTGTTCCACTGAAAACAGTGGATAATTTCACCTACCTCGGCTCCACTCTGTCCTCATGCTGCTCCCTTGACGCGGAGATACACACACGTATCAATAAAGCGGCATCATCCTTTGGACGCCTACGCAGCAGGGTTTTTGAAAACCGAAACCTGAAGATCAGCACCAAGGTTGCCGTTTACAACGCAGTATGTCTCTCCACTCTGCTCTATGGAGCAGAATCCTGGACCCCATACCGCCGGCACATCACCAACCTGGATGCTTTCCACATCCGTTGCCTCCAAAGGATCCTCGGCCTGACCTGGGAAGATCGAGTCCCCCGCACAGACATCCTCAACAACACCAATTCAATCTGTATGGCCGCAGCTGTGGCCAAAAAACAGCTTTGTTGGATAGGGCACACCATACGTATGCCTGACCACCGCCTGCCCCGCCAAGTCCTCTATGGCCAACTGAGAGGAGCAAAGCGGGCTGCTGGAGGCCAAAAGAGACGCTTTAAGGACGACACCAGGGACCTCCTAAAGTGTGCAAACATCACGCAGCTTGAAACTCTGGCACTCAACAGATCAGCCTGGCAAGTCACTTGTGCCAAGTGCAGTTTCCCAAATACACCAAACGAACCAAGACCGAAGATCTGAGAGGCAACAACACGAGCGGGCGGCTGGCATCCCCCAGGTATCTGGCTTCCCTTGCGCCATCTGTGGACGGGTGTGCGGCTCAAGGATCGGACTCAATGCCCATGAGAAGTGGCACCAGCGGCAGCGTCGCTAACCCCCCCCCCCCCCCCCCCCCCCCCTCACCACATCCCTGGAGCAAGCGTCATCATCGAACACGATGGACAGCTAAGAGTGTGTGTGTGTGTATCCTGTGTCTGTATTCAGTTCCTCCTCCTCTGTGTCTGTATTCAGTTCCTCCTCTGTGTCTGTATTCAGTTCCTCCTCTGTGTCTGTATTCAGTTCCTCCTCCTCTGTGTCTGTATTCAGTTCCTCCTCCTCTGTATCTGTATTCAGTTCCTCCTCTGTGTCTGTATTCAGTTCCTCCTCCTCTGTGTCTGTATTCAGTTCCTCCTCTGTGTCTGTATTCAGTTCCTCCTCCTCTGTGTCTGTATTCAGTTCCTCCTCCTCTGTGTCTGTATTCAGTTCCTCCTCCTCTGTGTCTGTATTCAGTTCCTCCTCCTCTGTGTCTGTATTCAGTTCCTCCTCTGTGTCTGTATTCAGTTCCTCCTCCTCTGTGTCTGTATTCAGTTCCTCCTCTGTGTCTGTATTCAGTTCATCCTCCCCTGTGTCTGTATTTAGTTCCTCTTCTGTGTCTGTATTCAGTTCCTCCTCTGTGTCTGTATTCAGTTCCTCCTCTGTGTCTGTATTCAGTTCCTCCTCCTCTGTGTCTGTATTCAGTTCCTCCTCTGTGTCTGTATTCAGTTCCTCCTCTGTGTCTGTATTCAGTTCCTCCTCTCTGTCTGTATTCAGTTCCTCCTCTGTGTCTGTATTCAGTTCCTCCTATGTGTCTGTATTCAGTTCCTCCTCTCTGTCTGTATTCAGTTCCTCATCTGTGTCTGTATTCAGTTCCTCCTCTGTGTCTGTATTCAGTTCCTCCTCTGTGTCTGTATTCAGTTCCTCCTCTGTGTCTGTATTCAGTTCCTCCTCCTCTGTGTCTGTATTCAGTTCCTCCTCCTCTGTGTCTGTATTCAGTTCCTCCTCTGTGTCTGTATTCAGTTCCTCCTCCTCTGTGTCTGTATTCAGTTCCTCCTCATCTGTGTCTGTATTCAGTTCCTCCTCCTCTGTGTCTGTATTCAGTTCCTCCTCTGTGTCTGTATTCAGTTCCTCCTCCTCTCTGTCTGTATTCAGTTCCTCCTCCTCTGTGTCTGTATTCAGTTCCTCCTCCTCTGTGTCTGTATTCAGTTCCTCCTCTGTGTCTGTATTCAGTTCCTCCTCTGTGTCTGTATTCAGTTCCTCCTCTGTGTCTGTATTCAGTTCCTCATCCTCTGTGTCTGTATTCAGTTCCTCCTCCTCTGTGTCTGTATTCAGTTCCTCCTCTGTGTCTGTATTCAGTTCCGCATCTGTGTCTGTATTCAGTTCCTCCTCTGTGTCTGTATTCAGTTCCTCCTCCTCTGTGTCTGTATTCAGTTCCTCCTCCTCTGTGTCTGTATTCAGTTCCTCCTCCTCTGTGTCTGTATTCAGTTCCTCCTCTGTGTCTGTATTCAGTTCCTCCTCCTCTGTGTCTGTATTCAGTTCCTCCTCTGTGTCTGTATTCAGTTCCTCCTCTCTGTCTGTATTCAGTTCCTCCTCTGTGTCTGTATTCAGTTCCTCCTCTGTGTCTGTATTCAGTTCCTCCTCTGTGTCTGTATTCAGTTCCTCCTCCTCTGTGTCTGTATTCAGTTCCTCCTCCTCTGTGTCTGTATTCAGTTCCTCCTCTGTGTCTGTATTCAGTTCCTCCTCCTCTGTGTCTGTATTCAGTTCCTCCTCCTCTGTGTCTGTATTCAGTTCCTCCTCCTCTGTGTCTGTATTCAGTTCCTCCTCTGTGTCTGTATTCAGTTCCTCCTCCTCTGTGTCTGTATTCAGTTCCTCCTCTGTGTCTGTATTCAGTTCCTCCTCTGTGTCTGTATTCAGTTCCTCCTCTGTGTCTGTATTCAGTTCCTCCTCCTCTGTGTCTGTATTCAGTTCCTCCTCCTCTGTGTCTGTATTCAGTTCCTCCTCTGTGTCTGTATTCAGTTCCTCCTCTGTGTCTGTATTCAGTTCCTCTTCTGTGTCTGTATTCAGTTCCTCCTCCTCTGTGTCTGTATTCAGTTCCTCCTCTGTGTCTGTATTCAGTTCCTCCTCCTCTGTGTCTGTATTCAGTTCCTCCTCTGTGTCTGTATTCAGTTCCTCCTCCTCTGTGTCTGTATTCAGTTCCTCCTCTGTGTCTGTATTCAGTTCCTCCTCCTCTCTGTCTGTATTCAGTTCCTCCTCCTCTGTGTCTGTATTCAGTTCCTCCTCCTCTGTGTCTGTATTCAGTTCCTCCTCCTCTGTGTCTGTATTCAGTTCCTCCTCTGTGTCTGTATTCAGTTCCTCCTCTGTGTCTGTATTCAGTTCCTCCTCTGTGTCTGTATTCAGTTCCTCCTCCTCTGTGTCTGTATTCAGTTCCTCCTCTGTGTCTGTATTCAGTTCCTCCTCCTCTGTGTCTGTATTCAGTTCCTCCTCTGTGTCTGTATTCAGTTCCTCCTCCTCTGTGTCTGTATTCAGTTCCTCCTCTGTGTCTGTATTCAGTTCCTCCTCCTCTCTGTCTGTATTCAGTTCCTCCTCCTCTGTGTCTGTATTCAGTTCCTCCTCCTCTGTGTCTGTATTCAGTTCCTCCTCTGTGTCTGTATTCAGTTCATCCTCTGTGTCTGTATTCAGTTCCTCCTCTGTGTCTGTATTCAGTTCCTCCTCCTCTGTGTCTGTATTCAGTTCCTCCTCCTCTGTGTCTGTATTCAGTTCCTCCTCTGTGTCTGTATTCAGTTCCTCCTCCTCTGTGTCTGTATTCAGTTCCTCCTCTGTGTCTGTATTCAGTTCCTCCTCTGTGTCTGTATTCAGTTCCTCCTCCTCTGTGTCTGTATTCAGTTCCTCCTCTGTGTCTGTATTCAGTTCCTCCTCCTCTGTGTCTGTATTCAGTTCCTCCTCCTCTGTGTCTGTATTCAGTTCCTCCTCGGTTCACCTGACATGTTGTGTTCAGAGGCCAGCGTCCAGATGGAGAGGTGAGAGGTCACGACCCTGCAGGGACACGTGTGTCTCATTCACACACACACACACACACACACACACACACACACACACACACACACACACACACACACACACACACACACACACACACACACACACACACATGCACACACACACACACACACATGCACACACATGTGTCTGTATACCTTAATTGAATGGATTTAATAGGGCACACATGCACTCCCATAGAGGCCACATAGCACTGCATGCATGCACACATGCACCCATTATACACACACACACACACACACACACACACACACACACACACACACACACACACACACACACACACACACACACACACACACACACACACACACACACACACACACACACAAGCATATACCCCGCGGAACTGGAAAAAACTATATACTCTCCTGCGCACTGCGCGCCTCCACACCCATAAATACCTCCACAAAGTGTGTCAAGTCATAAGGGAATGAATTAATGTAAATTGGGTCCTATGCTGGCTGACAGAGCATAGCCGCTCTACCTCTCTACCTAAAGTTATTCTACTTAGAGACAGGCCATCCACTCCTAAAGTTATTTATTTTTTAACTTTATTATTATTTATTTTTTATCTATTTTTGAAATGTGTTGTTTTGATCGCGAAAATCCGCCATTTTGAAATAGCGACCATCGCTGAATGTAGTCATTTTGAGTCATTTTGAGAAGAGGACATCGAGAGCTTTCAATGAGCGTTGGCATTTTTTTAAACTACACTTCCCAAAGGCTTCTAGCTCCCTTCAAACTAATAATTTTTTTTATTCTCTTATTACTCTGGATTATATACCACAAAACTGAACGTTATTGGCATATATTGGAGCACAATTAGTTTGTCTCCCCTATTTTGAGCATTTCGCAACCATCCGATTTGAAATCAGTTAAAAAATGGCAGAGCTGTTGCAAGAATAAAAAACATACTCTACATACAGTAGATTTCATTATCTGTTCTTCATGCACGCCTGGTGATACTAAATCCAATCCAAATTTAACTCAAGATTTAAGACAGGCCTTCCACTCCTAAAGTTATTCTACCCAGAGACAGGCCTTCCACTCCTAAAGTTATTCTACCCAGAGACAGGCCTTCCTCTCCTAAAGTTATTCTACCCAGAGACAGGCCTTCCACTCCTAAAGTTATTCTACCCAGAGACAGGCCTTCCTCTCCTAAAGTTATTCTACCCAGAGACAGGCCTTCCTCTCTACCTAAAGTTATTCTACCCAGAGACAGGCCTTCCTCTCCTAAAGTTATTCTACCAGAGACAGGCCTTCCTCTCTACCTAAAGTTATTCTACCCAGAGACAGGCCTTCCTCTCTACCTAAAGTTATTCTACCCAGAGACAGCCTTCCTCTCCTAAAGTTATTCTACCCAGAGACAGGCTTCCTCTCCTAAAGTTATTCTACCCAGAGACAGGCCCTTCCTCTCCTACCTAAAGTTATTCTACCCAGAGACAGGCCTTCCACTCCTAAAGTTATTCTACCCAGAGACAGGCCTTCCACTCCCAAAGTTATTCTACCCAGAGACAGGCCTTCCACTCCTAAAGTTATTCTACCCAGAGACAGGCCTTCCACTCCTAAAGTTATTCTACCCAGAGACAGGCCTTCCTCTCCTACAGTTATTCTACCCAGAGACAGGCCTTCCTCTCCCTAAAGTTATTCTACCCAGAGACAGGCCTTCCACTCCTAAAGTTATTCTACCCAGAGACAGGCCTTCCTCTCCTAAAGTTATTCTACCCAGAGACAGGCCTTCCTCTCCTAAAGTTATTCTACCCAGAGACAGGCCTTCCTCTCCTAAAGTTATTCTACCCAGAGGACAGGCCTTCCTCTCTACCTAAAGTTATTCTACCCCAGAGACAGGCCTTCCTCTCCTAAAGTTATTCTACCCAGAGACAGGCCTTCCTCTCCTAAAGTTATTCTACCCAGAGACAGGCCTTCCTGTTTGCGGACGACTCACCCCTGCTGGTTTCTGACAAGAACAAGTTGCAGGTTGAAAAAACCCTCAGCACGGAACTAGGCAATCTGCATATGGCTCGCTGATAACAAACTATCATTACACATGGGCAAAACAGAGTCCATTCTCTTCGGTTCAAATAACAAACTCAGCAAGACCGACGGCTTCTCGGTTACAGTGGGTGACAATATTGTCACAAGGAAAGAAGAAAATTACCTACCTGGGTTCCATCCTAGAGGCAAATCTTTCCTGTGACAAAATGGCATCCAATGTAATAAAAAAAGTCAACCAACGTACTAGATTCTTGTACCGGATCTCCTCTCTGGTAAACAAGAATACCCTGAAGACTCTGGCAGGAGCACTCATTCAAGGGTACTATGACTATGCGTGCACCTCATGGTACCAAAGCACCTCAAAGGCGCTTAAAACAAAATTACAAACATCACAAAACAAACTGGTCAGACTACT
>NW_028169604.1:15000-18575 GCF_963971535.1 Notolepis coatsorum | reverse complement strand
CAGTTTCAGTGACTTCTTCGTGTCCACTACTATCCATACTATGGATGTCAATGGAGAAATTGGACAGGAAAAAGTTTGAATTGGCACCTATCTATACTTTCACTGTGATGATTTATATTGTCTTTGAACCCTCAGGAGCTGGACAACATAACACTCAGAGGTCAAGTACGGTATATATCCTATATATCCTTGAGTATTATTATTTTTTTCCACTTTTTCTCCTCTTTTTTCTATTTTTCTCCCATCCCAATTTCGCTGTGCCAATTATCCCCTCCCCTGTCTTGAACGTTGCTCGCATATGCCCCCCACTGGCCGGTTGTAGGGAGGATAGAAGCCCTGCATCACGTGTCCCCCTCCGATACACGAGGAGGCAGCCTGTCACATCTTTTCACCTGCCAGCGCGGACTCTCATTGGCGAGGTGTAACGTGTGGGAGGCTCACACTACCCCCCGCCATTTCCTGTCTCTGCTGTGCAGGCGTCCCCCAACTGACCTGTAGGAGTCGCTGTCCAAAACGTCCAGATTACCACCCATCGACTTCCACCCGCTGACTCTGCCAATTGAGTTAGTATGACGGCCGGCCCAAGCCGGAGGCAACGCCGACAGCCGGATTTGAACCCGGTGTATCTTGCGTTGGTGACGAGCGCAATGTCCGCTGCACCACCCCAGCCGCACCATCCTTGAGTATTCTGATGGAGAGTCCACTCTCTACTTTGTTAGCAGGAAAGACTAGATAATTGCATGAATGAGAGGTCACAGACAGGTCATTGATTGCATTGAAAATGATTTACAACCAAATATGAAATATGATGATTTATTTAAAGCCATCCCTCCCCCTGGCATGCGATTTCTTTTGATGATGAGAAGAGTGTGAACAGCCATTGAGCCACATGCTCAACGTCGTCTGCCGCTTCCCAGCAGGGGTGCACACGACTCCTACATCTTACAGAACAGCTCTGCGGGTGAGCAGAGACTACGCTGGAGACGCATGGCTAATCGTGCGTAATTAACCGTCACAGCAACAATTGACTTCTATTCTTCGAATGACGTTATTTTAGAGATATTTGAGAGATATGCGCTGGCCCCCTAGTTGATGACCCCACTCGCCAACCCTCAGACAGAGCAGGAGGTGGCCTACACTGAGAGCCACGGGCGCACTCGTTCCACCGTCGGACTGCTGGAAATATGCTAGATGTGTTTGGATCGGATTGCTACAATTGATTTCCATACAGACTTGTAAATGTTATATTGTAATATGTGTATATTGTTTCATGCGTATAGCCATTACGCATTCATGGTCACTGTGATGAAAAATCTACCTGTCAATCTAGCCTGTGCTAATTACTGATTATTTCCACCTGTCATGATGTCAACCTAGCCTGTTGCTAATTACTGATTGTTTCCACCTGGCATGTTGTCGATCACAGCCTAGTTAAGGCTTGTTTGTTGTTTGTTGCAACTATTCATTACACACTGATGAAGGCCGGACGGTCGAAAACGTTTTGTGCGTATACAATTTTTGCATATTAAAATAAAATAAACTATATTCCTTGAGTGCGGTCCCTACCCCTTTTTTGTGACTTACTATTTTTGGACTACGCACCTGTCTGAGCGCAGTGGTTACCTTTTCTACTTCCAAATGGACACAGCAGCTGGCACACCGGCGACTGCTGTGGCACCCATGATGGTATCGTTTTTTTTCTGGGACGATCCAAGCCGTGCGGGCGTGGTTTAAATAATCGGGCGAGGTAACCTGATTTCAACGATACATCTGCGAGGCTGCCCCCCCCCCCCCCCCCCCCCCCCCCCTCATATGCAATGCTGTTGAACGTGGCACGGACCTCCGCGCCCAGTACTTCAAATGGCGATAAGATAATTGGATTATTTCATTATCAGATACATGGTGTGATAGTAGAGGGTTAACCTTCTGTAGTGTGGCAGTCGTGCGGCAGTGAACCGGTTAACCTTCTGTGTACTGTTGCAGTGAAAGGGTTAACCGTTTGGTAGTGCAGCAGTGAAAGGGTTAAGAAGATATTTAAGAACACACTTGAGAAAATGTTCGAGAATGAGGTCCATTGAGTTTACAATGACACATTGATGTCAAAATCCTCATATTAGTGCCTTTAATCTTCTGTTAATTTGTACAATTACTTGTGCTCCCCTACACTGAGCACTGTGTATAAAAAGGTTTATAATTCCTACACAGTTCACCCGATATGGATGTAAACACAGTGTCCCCCACTCGTGCTGGTTGTTAGTAGTTACTATGCATACTGCTGGGAAAATGCCCTGAAAACATCAGGGTTTCGACTCGAGAGTCCCCGGCTCAGCTCACTCGTTCCAATTGGAATAATGTGCCGATGCAAGCAAGGTTCTATTTGAAAGGACCCTCAGCAGACTGTTTAAAGCAGGGGTTCTCAAAGGTTTGATGACTGAGGGCCCATTTAGGGACCCAACAATGGCTTGAAGGCCGCCCCAAGAAAAACGGAACACATCCCACGAGTCATACACGACCCACGAGATGCCTAGTTTCCATGCAGCCAGTAGCCTAGCAAGCTTTCAACAAGCTGTCATTCCTAATGTGACAGTTTAGCCCAGAAGGAGCAGTTTTACCTTATTAAAAGCAAAGTACTGTGTGATGTTGTAGGTTGGTTTAAAAATGTATTGGAACCGGACCAAATATAACACTTTTTATACCTTAACTCATCACGGGCCGTCAGAGCCATTTCAGAGGATCACCATTGGCCCGCGGGCCGCACTGGTTTAAAGTACATGTATATAGGGACCCTAATTTAGTCAGATTTCCTTAATCAAAATGCCCTACAAATGAGTATTCCACAGCAGTTTACATTTTCTTTTACCCAGGGGACCCCCCTATGTCTGTCTCCTGAGGGACAGAGAGACCCACACCACCCTCTAGCCCGGGGGCCCACTGAGTGCACGACACCTTGGGCTAAATCTCAGACAGCATCTTCACATCAGAGTACGAGTTAGACTTGACTCTGTCGCTCCCGTTCAGTTCAAGATCCAAGATCTGTTACACCGTACAATGAAAACCTTACTTTACTAGTCCCCCCCCCCTTCACACAGAATCACAAAATATAGACTTAAACAAATGTTAAAATGTTAGTTTAATGCTAAAATAAATAATCTTAAAGAAGATAAATAAAGTAGAATAAGGCACGAGTGACGTAGTAACAGTATTACACGCTCGGTTCACATTGTAGTAAACATCAGTGGTTCAAACACATCCACAGTCGACCCTGATTGCTCAACTATTACTACAAAAAGAAAAGAAAACCTCGTGTTAACCCTTTCACTACCACGCTACCAAATGGTTAACCCTTTCACTGTGACAATACAGAATGTAAACCATTTCACTGTCACACGACAAATGGTTAACCCTTTCACTGCCACACTACAGCAGGTTAACCATTTCACTACCACACTACAGACGGTTAACCATGTCACTACCACACTACATAAGGTTAACAATTTCACTACCACACTATATACGGTTAACCCTTTCACTACCACACTACAGAAGGTTAACCCTTTCACTACCACACTACAAAA
>NW_028169604.1:0-10000 GCF_963971535.1 Notolepis coatsorum | reverse complement strand
TTGTGGCTTTTACAAATAGTAACACGCACGTTATGAACCATTGATTAAAATATGCACGTGCGTGGTGATTGTGTTGGGCAGACAAAATGTTTGATAAAAACGCTAAAACTGGGTCAATTTCAATACTTTTTTTTCCCCTTCTTCATGAAAGCCACTGTTGGCCTAGTCCACATTGTTTATTGAACAAAAATACAACATGGAGGTTGACCTTTAAGGGAAGTAGTCGTCTGGTAATCCGGAGGTTCCCGGTTTGTTTTCCACTCCTCCTGGGCAGCGTGTCAAAGTGTCCTTGATGCAAGACATTTAGCCCCTAACTGATCCCAATGGGCAGATTGGCACCTTGCATTCCACATATAAGAAAGAAAGATACTGGGATGAATAAACAAAATAGGAAATAAAATTTAGATAAGGTGCTACTGAGATGTTTTGGTGAGTTCTTTGTTTTTTTGTGGAAGTTGCCCTTCTTAAAGGGGAACTATTTTACTATTTCATTCACTATTTGGGCACTTTTACACAATTCCTGTGAGTCTATGGAACACCTCTGTAATATATATTTTTTTTTATTCATTGTTTTGTATTTACATTTACATTTACATTTAGTCATTTAGCTGACGCTTTTATCCAAAGCGACTTACAAGTTCTGTACGACAAGCCATCAGGAAGGGCACAACTCTATCAGCTGAGCAACAATGTTCATCAAAGTGTTGAGTGCTACAGTGTAGGTTAGTTTATTAGGACAAGTGCATGACAGTACGGTTAGTTAGGGTTAGATTTTTTTTTTTTTTTTTTTTTTTTAATTCAGATAATGGTTGAAGAAGTGCGTCTTTAGTCGACGGCGAAAGATTGGACGTGATTCGGCTGTCCTAACTGGGGTGGGTAGTTCATTCCACCATTGTGGGGCAAGGACTGAGAATAGGCGACTTCTCTTTGATGACCCTCCCGGAGCTTGGATAGGAGTAGGTCTGAGGCGGCCAGAAGATGCAGAGCGTAGGGGTCTTGAGGGTGTGTAGTTAGAGACCATTGACCGGAGGTAGGCGGGAGCGGTTCCCCCCTATTTCTAATCAAGTCCTCAAAAACAGCATTTTTCTACCTCAAGATCTCGAGCCGTTTTGAGCCTGGGCTCCAACCACTGTGTGCAGCTCATCTTGTACCTCGCCATTATCATGCAGCGGTGTCTCTCTGACATCACAAATCATCACATTTTCAGATGACTCAGTTCAGTGAGGGTGAATATTGTGAGAGGAGAATTGGAAGAATGCGCCAATATGAGAATTAGAGACATAGATCATATTAATATAAGTCCACATAGCTAGGAAACAATGCTAAACACTCAAAAAGGCCATTTATAAGAGAGTTCCCCTTTAAAAATGCATGAACATTCACTGATAATGGTCTGTAGTGGAGTCTACAAGGTCTACATTGCCGGACCATGTAGAATCCGGACCTTGTAGACTGACATAATTCTGTGCATAGTTTAGTCTACACTTACTTCATTCATCTTAAACATTCTTGATTTGGGGTTTGGTAGTTCCCATGAAATCTGAAGTTGTTCAAACGACAACAGCGATCCACCTTGAATTAAATCACACAGCCGAGTGAAACCTTGTTGGCTCAGTCACGAAAGGGGCTACTTAATTAATTAATCCAACCCACTTTATTTATAGAGCACATTTAAAAACAACAACGTTTATGAAAGTGCTGTACAAGTCCCACAACATAAGATAAAAAAAAAAAAAAAAAAAAAAAAAATCCGAAGCTTCGAATTAAAATCGAAGCTCGGCCCCGAAGCTTCGATTGCCAAAAAAAGCTTCGAAGGTCAGCCCTAAAGTCTACACACGTTACCGCTGGCTAGCTACGTTGTATAGGTCTACACACATTTCCATTTATTGTGCAACCAATCTGTTGACACTGACAGTTTCTTGGGTGGCATGGATGATTCCCATGAGCAATCAGACGTTGCTCCATCGCTTCCTGCTCTCGGTGGATGGTTTCCAGTAACATTTCAGCAAGCAAGTTAATTAATAGAACACTTGTGCAGGGGAGTGATACTGTACATATAGTCAAAAACCCCAGTGCTGTTATACTGAATATCAGCACTTGTGTCCAATCAAATGACTTGGTTGGAACTAGCTGTTGTATATTTCTTGATATACTGCATGGCCAGAGCCTCATCACACTTCAAAATCAATGCTCTTGTTTCACTGTCACACTGAGAGGAACGGGAGGCAGCAGATGAGACGGAAATACAAATCATTGTGTTTAATTGACAATGAAATATTTGAACTGTGTGTCCAATCAAGTATGGTGTGTCCCGTCATGGCTTAACAAATTACCATCAGGACTTAATAGGTCAGTATATTTGCACAATTAACAAGAAGACTTTATATGAAAATGACGGCGGCTGAATTAACAAGCACGATTAACAAGCAGACTTTACATCAAATGAGGCTAACATTGATTGAAACAATTATGTGATAGGACCTTCGAGTTTCACAATGGCATTATTTTCACGATGGCCTATGTTTGGCCTATTCAAACAAGGGAAAAGCCTTGCACAAATATATGTAGTAGCCTAGTCTAGTCAAAGTCTGTCTAAAGAGTGTTAACATAGAATAGTATATGAAACTACCTGAGGTTGTGTGTCCCTGTATTGAGTATGACTAGGGGTGTGGGGAGGAGCAAGGACTTTATTTTTTATTTTTATAACAATACAATTAGTAATGTATTGTAGTGCACTGCTCTAATTATGATACACACATATACAAGAAAGGTAATATGGTGTTATTATTTAGCTAAAACACAGGTAGATCTGATTGACCATGCTGTGGCATTGTGATAGACACGGCTGACAGGGGCACATGACGGGTAGCTGACCCCAGATTGCACCCAAATCACTGCCTTGCTTTGAACTCGCTGAATGGTTCTTCACAGTTTCTTTGCTAACAGAAAAGCACCAGCTAGGCCCCGAGGCTCAGATAGAAAACTGCTGATGCCTCAGCAGAAAGTCGATATCAGGAAATGGCCCAGACAATTCAGCTGAAACTCCACGGTGATATTAACTTAGTTAGGAACACTGATTGTTTCCAACAGTTCCTGCCGGCACTGACCTCTCTCTTCAGCAACGTCGGAGCAAGATGTCTCTGTGTTGAGCAGGATTCGTCACTGGTTCAGATCTGCAGCGGTTCAGGAGATATTCTTTGTACTGGCCCTGCTGCAACGAGGGCGATCATCTGACTGCAACACTGTCACTGTGATGTTCATTTCATTTCATTTCAAACCTTTATTTATACTCGTGAAAGCACTGAGGTTTCCCTCATTTACAGTGATGATGAGTTAACAAAGGACACAAATATCATAACAGTTAATAATTACAATGAATTACAATTACTACAATGATGGATTAAAAACAATTACATGATTCAGTACATAGGTCAAGTGCAATGCCTTTAAACTCCATGAATGACGGGAATGTTCCGAGCTTTAGAGTAGTTTGCATGTGTATGGAGCATCGTAGGAGAAGGCAGATTTTCCAAGCTCAGACCGAACTCGAGGCACCCGGCCTGAGCACAAGCCGATCATTCGAACGAGTTTGGTAGGTGACAGCACTCCAGACCAACAAAGATGTAATATAAGGTGGAGGTTTGCCAATAATTGCTTTGTAGATAAAAATATACCCATGATAACTACGTCGCAACGAGAGAGATGGCCAGCCTATGTTAGTGGACATCGATACGACAGCTGTAAAAAAAAAAGACACATTCTTCCGCACTAAGACATTCACTGTGCATAGTGTCGAAAACACCCTGATGAAATGTCCCTTAGCCCGGCCTACTGTTTTGTACGAGGTTCAGTCAGAGGTTATATGTTGTGGTTGATGCGTAACAGACTACCTACCTACTGAGGAGCTGTCCATTTAGCACCCCCGTTCATAGTCGATCGCATAAGCCTTGTTTCCTCCCCTTGCTGTGCCATGTATTGCTATCCATGAGATCAGCCCACACTAATGACCGCCCAGACACAAGATATACGTTTAACAGATTCCATAGAAATTGATTGTTTGTTAAATGAAGGGGGGGGGGGGGGGGCCTCCGGGATGGAAAACATGGATGGAGAAAGCAAGGACATTCAGGATGACTTCTAAGCACTTTAATAATATACTTACCTATACTTACGTTGGGATACGACCTGCATGGCATACATGGCAGTGAATAATCAATATGTAAAGAAAGACATTGAATGCACTTACCTTCCCTGCTGTCCTTGGAGAGATGAGAAAAAGAGACAGGGTTTTGAAGGGGAATTGGGGCAAACGGTGAGCCGCCACCAGAACAGCATAGGAGCTGAATAGTCGATTTGCAGGGTTCCCACACTACCTGGAAAACATGGAAACCTCTGGAAAAGGCATGGCAACTGAGCAATATTTGAAAATAACATGGAAAGTCTTGTGTTGTCCTGGAACATTTGATAGGATGGGCTGCACGAGTAGGTTTGGTGACCTTTGGGGGCAAGACAAAAAGAAATTCTCTCCTCCCCCAAAATACCCCCCCCCCCCCCCCCCCCGGCCAACTATCTTGTTCTTGCTTGTAACTGTATTTATTGTGCTGGGTTTCAATCTGTGTATAGGCTATGGCTCATGGCCACTGCATCCTCCTTCAGCCAATACTGGATTACGAAAAGGGTCACAGACAGTCCTCCCTCCGTCCAATGATTGTGCAATTTGCCCAAGTAGTCTAACGTTAAAAGTCAGTTTTGATTGATTGATTGAATTGATTGATTGATTGATTGATTGAAAATTTTATTAACAGATTGCAGAATGGGTACAATACAGTACGGCTCAATACACACAATTGTTAAGGGGATGCAGACCAGAGAAAGACTTTTGTCTTGTTTACATCAGGGTCCCCCATCTTCAATTCATCAGATTCATAACATATATGACATACATGGCATACAGATAGACAGTACTGCTACATCTAGACATTTATGACATACCAGATTTACAAATACAGTACTGTTTGTGATACAAAAAGAGTCTAAACAAGAGAGTATATACATTTGACGAAGAAACTGTACATTGGAGGAGGTTGGGTAGGTGGGGGTAGGGGGGGTAGGTTGGGTAGGTGGGGTGGGGGGGGTAGGTTGGGTAGGTTGGGTAGGTGGGGTGGGGGGGAACTGTACATTGGAGGTGGTTGGGTGGATGGGGTGTGGGGGGTTGGGTAGGTGGGGTGGGTAACTGTACATTGGAGGTGGTTGGGTGGATGGGGTGTGGGGGGTTGGTTAGGTGGGGTGGGTAACTGTACATTGGAGGGGGTTGGGTGAATGGGGTGGGGGGGGTTGGGTAGGTTGGGTGGGTAACTGTACATAGGAGGTGGTTGGGCGGATGGAGTGGGCAGGGGTTGGTTAGGTGGGGTGGTAACTGTACATTGGAGGGGGTTGGGTTAGGACATTTACGCCTACTGCGTGCCTGCAATGTTCACTAGGGGAAGTGGGTGGGCGGCAAGCTTTAGGGGGCTAAAGATCATCACTTAACATGGTACCTGAAAAATCAGGAGGCAGTATGGAAAATGATTTCAAGGCAAGCGTGGGAACCCTGATTTGGTTGAATTGGTTCGGCTCGAACCGTGGGGATAGAGAGGGGCTGGCCCTGGGTATAGGGAGATGAAGAGGGGCTGGCCCTGGGTATAGGGAGATGAAGAGGGGCTGGCCCTGGGTATAGGGAGATGAAGAGGGGCTGGCCCTGGGTATAGGGAGATGAAGAGGGGCTGGCCCTGGGTATAGGGAGTAGAGAGGGGCTGGCCCTGGGTATAGGCAGATGGAGAGGGGCTGGCCCGGGGTACAGGGAGATGGAGAGGGGCTGGCCCTGGGTATATGGATATAGAGAGGGGCTGGCCCTGGGTATATGGATATAGAGAGGGGCTGGCCCTGGGTATATGGATATAGAGAGGGGCTGGCCCGGTGTATATGGATATAGAGATGGGGCTGGCCCTGGGTATATGGATATAGAGAGGGGCTGGCCCGGGGTATAGGCAGATGAAGAGGGGCTGGCCCGGGGTATATGGATATAGAGAGGGGCTGGCCCGGGGTATAGGCAGATGGAGAGGGGCTGGCCCGGGGTATAGGGAGATGAAGAGGGGCTGGCCCTGGGTATAGGGAGTAGAGAGGGGCTGGCCCTGGGTATAGGCAGATGGAGAGGGGCTGGCCCGGGGTACAGGGAGATGGAGAGGGGCTGGCCCTGGGTATATGGATATAGAGAGGGGCTGGCCCTGGGTATATGGATATAGAGAGGGGCTGGCCCTGGTGTACAGGGAGATGGAGAGGTGTGCGTCATGGTGTGGGCATCCTCCCGGAATTCTCATATAATACTTCAATTAGCTTTAGGCCTCATGTCTTTGTGTGAGCATTATTGGAGAAAAAGTAAGCTAGTTAATTCAGGTGAAATACTGTTAGGCCTGTATTCACAAGCAGGGTTCACATTTTGTGGAGGCTAGGGCTGTAATTCAGGTTAGGGCTATCATTTTGTGATTTTATTGGATTGGTCTGTCTAGTAAACTATATGCACCTTTGAATATAGGTACAGTATCTCAAGTTCATATCGGAGTGCCATGGTATCTATCATCTTATCTGACTCCCATAATGTCGCCGTGTTCCTTTAAAGAGGGTGTTGTCAGAATATCCAGAGACAAAACCTTGGAGCTGCTCCATTCACCATGAAATGGAGATCCGCTCTATTGCCCTTATTTAACCAGTCAAAGCCATGTGCTTGTGAAATGTATGACATTGTGAAATGCAGTGATATGAACTGAACTGAAATTAGATTTGTCGTGTTTTGATGTGATTGGTTTTATGTTGGACACTGATATGTATTTATGAGTAACAGTGACACACTCATCTCTGAGACGAATCTTCGCAAGGAGACCGATAAAGCCTCACCTCACCTCATCTCCTCTCCGTTGACTAAGAATACTTCCTTTTATATGCAGAAAAGTCCAGGGGAGGTAGACCATGCATGGGGAGGAAGGGCCACATGTATAACAATCATTTTTGGAACACTTTGCGTTTGTTTCTTCCAGTTATTACTGTATGTCCAAATGAGTTTAATTTCCTCCCATCTATCTATCATCTGTCTGGGTTGTTCCCGGTCTTTTAACAAGGTTTGTCTGTCTTTGTCTCCAGCTGTGGGAGAGACTGTTCATATTCGCAAATCAAGATTGAGTTGCCCGCGATTCTGCAGATACTGTCGTTTTTAGGGCTGGATTTTCCCCTTCATTTCACCCTTCAGTCAAGTAATCATTATGAATTATTATTATTCAAGTTTTTAGAAGTTTTTATTATTCAGGTTTTTCACATTTTATTATAAAGAAATGTGCGATTGTAAATAAATAACAATTATATGACATGTGAATGCATTTTCCTAATTAAAAGAGAAGAGCATTCTATGTTAGATATATATCAGTTTCAGTCTTTGTTTTTATATAAGTAAATGTTCAAGAGAGAGAAATTTTACTTTTCAGTTCAGTACTCTCCACTGTCCAGTTCAGCACCACGGACAGCAACGTTGCCCCTTGAAATCTCCTCTTGAGAAGAACGAGTATGTGTGTGAATGAAAACTGCTAACGAGGAGAGAGGAGACTTGCTGTGAACATGGCAGAGGGAACCCAGCCTTATATGCGCCTAAATAGTCCCTTCAATTGGCAGTGTGGGAGCATTTAAAAACATTTTATAATTAGCAGTGGGTTGTTGAAAACGGATATCCAAAAACATGTGACTGCCAAAGGGTCCAACGTGTTATGGGAACAGAGGAACGGGACCCGTAAATAAGCAATGCAACCGGTTCAACAGGAAAACGCCAAATACAGCGTGTTACAAAGGGTCAGATTAAACCGAATATATGTATTTATTGATTGATATATATTGCATAATATTTGTATATCGTTTGATATCCTTGTATATTCTTTGTACATATACACGGAATATCCCTTTACCTGGTACAGGACAGACCATAATATTCGTTCTCCTATTGGAAGCGATCCCCTAGGCGCCAGTGACTTACCCCTAGAGCTGACTTGAAAGCTACCGACACGACATGTCCCAACTAGCCCCGGTTCCGCGTAGGAATACGGCTACCGAAATACGAATGGTACTATTTGTTCACCGTACATATAAATAGGGCGCAAGAAATGTAGAATTCCTCTTAGTCCCTTGTCCGTTCAGTCTCGTTCAGTTCCAGTTATCCAAGTGACGTATCTCCCCACTACGCAACGTGGGCAGAGTAGGGCTCGCATCGCCCCAAGATAGAGTCTCGTGTTATCCTACTACGTTTGTTTAACGTATCGTTCGCTCCTTACTAGTAAAAGCCTTCATTACGAGTCAAAGACCACGTGAAGTGAGTAATTGTGTGTCTACATAGAGCACTTATTGCCGCGTGCTAATAAGGATAGTAACGTCAAGTTCAACTGTGAACTACCGTGCACCACGGAGGATACCTACACCGGTGATTGCAGAGCCACCTTCCGGCAGGATTATTGCTTTGACTGTGGCTGCTGGAGCAGAGAACCGCCTACCCCGCTGCTACTGTGGGATCTACACAGGCCGTGAGGACATCACTCGAGCCCGTCTCTGTCGGAGCAGAGACTCCACGCTTCATCTGCGGCGCGCACCCTAGGATTACAGCTGCTGCTTTCCCCGCTGACACAGGGTGATATCGCCTCCGTGGACCCTTGACTTTGTATAGAGCATTGCCTCCCGCCTCCCCCTGCTGGCTTACAACCGGTAGTACCCCCCTTTCAGTATCTCCAGTATCTATCCTGAGTACCATAGATAATTACTAATATTCATTATTGATTTGCCTATGCACATTCTATTTGCCTTATAAGCGCAATTAAAGTATTGTTATAATATCCCTTTGATGTAATAAATATTCTAAACAAGTATTTGTGTGGAAACCGTGTTATTGTGGAGAAGTTCTCATCATATACCTGTGTACGGTATTGGCCAGTAATGTACATAAGACGGTAGTAGTTTAATGATACTAATACTTGATTAATACACAGTCAGGGAATTGTACCCCCTCAGTTACACAGCGTGTATTTATTCACAAAACAGAGTATATCACAAAACAATAACGACAGTTTTGGTGTAGTGTGAACAGGTCGGAGGCCTGGGATAAGGAAGTGTGTGTTTACCCAAATGTATGTTTGTGAAAGCAGATGACTATGTGTGTGTATTAATATGTAGAATGGAGTGTTCCGTGTTGAATATGTAGTGGGTCAAGGTTGCCTAAACCACGGCAGGAAACAATATCGGTAACCCTGAGGGAATTAAATGCGAGGGGTAGGCGAGGTGGGGGGAAGAAAAACACGGGAGGGGGCAAAGCGAGTGGAAGAACACGAACGAGCGTGGCATGGTTCGAGGGCGGCATCCCTCCCACACTAGACACAAGAAAAGAGAGACAAGGGTTAGTTAACCAGCAAAACATTTAACAAAGCTACAGGGGAGAGAACGAGGTTAGGATTAGCATAGGTAGATATACAACGCACATCAACGAAGATTCAACTACTATAAGAATATTGAAAATGCAATCATCATCATCATCATCATTTTATTTATCCGTACATGGAATCACCACAGTCCAACAGTACATATTCACATAATTCACAAAAAATACCATGGCCGAAAGGAACAGGAAGAAGAAAAAATCTTATATATACCCTCACGATACGCAGGAAAGACAAAAAAAGTTCAAGAGAGATAATCACGACGCAAAACCTACTGTTCCAAGCAGAACGAACTCGCGTTGTCCTCTGGGCTGGTCAAACACGTTTATACTCTCCCCCGTTACAGGGGAAGAGACAGGAGCCTCTGATTGCAGATTCACATCTGGTGTGGAATGAGAACAAGTGACAGCGCCACCGTCGCCACACGACCTCTCTCCTCTCTATCTCTCTCTCTCTCTCTCTCTCTCTCTCTCTCTCTCTCTCTCTCTCTCTCTCTCTCTCCTCTC
>NW_028169605.1:22500-57476 GCF_963971535.1 Notolepis coatsorum | reverse complement strand
GTGTGTGCGCGTGTGTGTGTGTGTGTGTATGCTTGTGTGTGTGTGTGTGTGTGTGTGTGCCTGCCTGCCTCCCCTGTCTGGCATCACCTACAGTCTGTGCAGCAATCACACCTGCAATCTCAAGCCTGGAAATCAATTTCCCTTCTTGTCAAATCCTATCTGCCCTCGGCCGGGGTTCACACACACAGGAAAGAAGGGAGCCGTGTAAAAGAGGTGAAGAAAGCGCCAGGATAAGGCTGCTGGGGCTCTCTCCATTTCTACCTTCCTCCCTCTATCTATCTTTCTTTCTCTCTTTCTTTTCTCCCTACCTCCCGTGCTCCTGGTCAAGAGGAAAGCGCTGACACCCAGGCTGCAGCCGGGCCTTCTGTCAGCTCTTTTTATTTGTCACGGAGAGAGCGAGAGAGAGAGAGAGAGAGAGTAGAGAGAGAGAGAGAGAGAGAGAGAGAGAGAGAGAGAGCGATGGGGGTGGAGAGAAAAGAAAGAGAGATGGAGAGAGAGATGGAGAGAGGGAGAGAGAATGGTGGGGAGAGATAAAAGAGAGAGATATAGCTGGAGAGAGAAGATGGGGAGAGAGAGAAAAAGAGGGAGGGATGAGAGATAGAGTGATGGGAGAGAGAGAAAAAGAGAGAAAGAGATAGATGGAGAGAGAGAGAATGATGGGGGGAAAGAGAGAAAGAAAGAATGATGAGGAAAGAGAGAGATGGATTGAGAGAGTTAGACAGAGATAGAAAGAGAAAGATAAAGAGGGGAAAAGAGGGATGGCGAGATAAGGGGGGAGGAAGAGAGACACAGCGAGAGATGGAGGTGCATTTTCAGCGTATTTGGGTTCCTGAAAAGAGCTTTATAAATAAATGTATTATTATTATGTAGTAGTAGAAGAAAGAGACAGCACAATGATAGATGGAGAGAGAGGGATAGACAGAGGGAGAGAGATGGATAGAGTGAAATAGAGAGAGAAACAGAAAGAGAGAGAGATAGATACTAGTATTACTCTCTCCTTTTCCTTCTGTCCTTCTGCCACCATGCCATGACCTTCATCCATTTCCTTCTCTCTCTCTCATTCTCTCTCTCTCTCTCGTTCTCTCTCTCTCTTATCCTTAATTTACCCTTTTTTCAGCCCCCATTCATCTTATCTCTACCTGTCCTTGATTGTAGACACATGCACACACACACACACACACACACACACACACACAACCACACACACACACACACACGCACACGCACACGTGCACATACACACACACACACACACACACACACACACACACACACACGCACACGTGCACACACACACACACACACACACCCACCCACCCACACACACACACACACACACACATGCATGCACATACACGTGCACACACACAGATGCTATCTCAGTGAGCGATCAATGAATGATTGGCTATTGAATCAGTTGAATACAGTAAGCAATATTGCTCTATTGTGAGCCTGCTCTCCCTCTAAGGCAGACCTGGGAATGAATGAGAGGGCACTATAGTGACCTTGATTGTGCTTGCATGTGCGCGCACATGCGTGTGTGTGTGTGTGTAATGGTCTGTGCGCATGTTTAGTTTTTCCAGAGGAAAGGGTTTTTTCCCCACCCCGTGTATCACGGTTGAACGTGTGACCAGTAGATGGCACTGTTACTCCTCACAGCCCAATACATGTCTCTTCCGCCTGTCTCTGATAAGTCAACAGGTTTCTTTACAGAGCGAGAGCAGAGATGGAGAGACACAGTGAAAGAGAGAGAGAGAGAGAGAGACAGAGAGAGAAAGAGAGAGATAAGAGAGAGAGACAGAGAGAGAACGAGAGAGAGATAGAGATAGTGTGAGAGAGAGAGAGAGAGAGACAGAGAGAGAAAGAGAGAGAGATAGAGATAGTGAGAGAGACACACACATATAGATATGGATACACAGAGGATGAGCAGAGAGAGAGAGAGGGAGACACAGTGAGAGACAGCGATATAGATAGATTAATAGACAGAGAGAGAGGGAGAGAGAGAGCAAAACAAAAAGAGAGAAAGAGATAGACAGATAAATACAGAGAGAGAGACAGAGAGATGAATACACAGAGACAGAGAGAGACATAGCGAGAGAAAGAGAGATAGCCAGATAAATACAGAGAGAGAGACAGAGAGATGAATACACAGAGACATAGAGAGACATAGCGAGAGAAGAGAGATAGACAGATAAATACAGAGAGAGAGACACAGAGATGATACCTCACCAGTTGAACTTCTCTGCTCACATCGCAGCGACAACCAGAACCTGCCGATTCCTCCTGAGCAACGTCAGAAGGATACGCCCCTTCCTGACAAAAGAAGCCACCCAACTCCTCGTCCAATCAACAGTCATCTGTTGATTGGACGTGTATATGAGGGAGAGTGAGGTAGAGTGAGGGAGAGTGATGTAGAGTGAGGGAGAGTGAGGTAGAGTGAGGAGAGTGATGTAGAGTGAGGGAGAGTGAGGTAGAGTGATGTAGAGTGAGGGAGAGTGAGGTAGAGTGAGGGAGAGTGATGTAGAGTGAGGGAGAGTGAGGTAGAGTGATGGTAGAGTGAGGGAGAGTGAGGGATAGTGAGGGAGAGTGAGGTAGAGTGAGGTAGAGTGATGTAGAGTGATGTAGAGTGAGGGAGAGTGAGGTAGAGTGAGGGAGAGTGAGGTAGAGTGAGGTAGAGTGAGGGAGAGTGAGGTAGAGTGAGGGAGAGTGAGGGAGAGTGAGGTAGAGTGAGGGAGAGTGATTGTAGAGTGAGGGAGAGTGAGGTAGAGTGAGGAAGAGTGAGGAAGAGTGAGGGAGAGTGAGGGAGAGTGAGGGAGAGTGAGAGAGACCGCCCTGGTGCTGTCCGGGGAGACGCTCACAATCTGCTCGTTTCAGATTCTAATTCTACATAATACGTTTTTACACACAGCTTATAAAATGTTTTATTTAATTACATGTCAGAAAGAGTTTATAAGCTGAACACATATACCGTTCATATCAGCTGGTCCTTGAGCTCCCCCGAGTTTGCTCTGAACGGGGTAAAATCTGCATTTTACTACGACGCCCCGAGCAGGCATCCGTTCTCAAACAGTCCCTAAAGATGGAGATTTGTTGCAGAGTGACCTCGATCACTAATCACTGTGATCAAGTTATACGTGTTTTAATTGATTTGTTAACCTTACTTTTGTCTACCCTCGTCTTGTTGTCTTATTGTTCATGCAATGTGTGATTTCGATGTCCTATTTATGATGTATGATTTAAGATTATATTTATGATCGATTGTATGTAAACATTGACGTAACTGTAAACGAGGGAAACCTGCCATTCCAAGTATAAGTAAAGGTTTGTATGATAAAAAAAAAAAATGGCATATAAAATACTCTGAACGCTGCTAGAGCACAGGGAGCAAGGACAGAATCGATCCAAATATTACTTACTGCGGCCCAGAAGGTAAAATCAGTACTCCACTAGGTTGAACACTTGTACCTTGACACCAGAGAATGAACAAAAATCATGTTGCTGTTGTTCCATTTACCTTTTCCATTTATCTTTTCCTTTTCTGTTTACTGTTATAATTTGTTGTGGTTGTTTCTAAATTGTATTGTATTTTTCCCTATTACTTGGTTATCTAACAAACATAATTATGATTTCTTTTCTAATTAAGAGTATCCTATACACGTATGCATCAAGGTTTCCCCCTCTCCTAAAATGTCTATGCAAACCCGGGGGCTGGGAGGGGGGTTAAGAAGCGACCTGGGCTGTCTCGCAGCCACAGGACCGCCAGAACGGAGGAAAAGACTGTCACAACTGCAACAGGAGGCTACACAGTATATGATTATACTGACGGACAATATATACTGAAAAGACACTTTTTATGCCACTGTGTGAATTAATATGAAATGCTGATGTGAATGTCTTTCCTCTGACTTGTTTTAAAAAAAGACAAAATAAAAAGTTGGTCACAAAAAAAAATACTCTGAACGCTTATTTACATTGTGCAAAGATAGTTCTCAACATTTGTCAAGTGCAGATGCGCAATAGTGTTTTCTCCTTCGAGTCTCGTTGGTTTAAGATATCTCCCCGATGAATGTAGACTAGATTAGCTCGGGATGCGTTCAGCTCCCCTTCTCCACAGCATCAGCTGCTGGTTCAGGTATCTACACAGTGGTCATACTCAGAGTGAACAAGCTCTGTAATGGCTATTTCTGGATGGCTACATCTGTCAAATTATTAACTGATTTAATTATTATTTTAGTAGTTGAATGTGTTTTGTTGTTATTAGTAATGTTTTAATATTCTAGAGAGAGAGAGAGAAGAGAGAGAGAGAGAGAGAGAGAGAGAGAGAGAGAGAGAGTTGGAAAGCATGTCACACATCTCTCTCTCTCTCTCTCTCTCTCTCTCTCTCTCTCTCTCTCTCTCTCTCTCTCTCTCTCTCCCTCTCTCTCTCTCTCTCTCTCAGAAGCACAAGTTATTATTTTTTAAATATCATCATAGCCTATGCCTGTGTATTTTTAACTCCGGTAATGATAGAGAATATTCTTAAATTGAATTTAGAATATTGTTTATTCAACTGTATTCATTCTCTTCATTTCAATCTTATTTGCTCATGAGGACCAGAAGTTGCATCAATTAGTCGACTGGAATTTTCTTCTGAAAATGTTGTGACTCAATTTATCAGTTTTAAATATCCTACAAGCAGAAGTCTGCCGTGTTGTAAATAGCTTCAGCTCTGACATGCTGCAAAACATGCATTTCTTCTTCTTTTTTTTTCAAGTAAGAGAGTCGTGGAGAACATTTTCAGGCGTTCCTTAATCAAGAAAAGGGTTGGGAACCAGAGAAGATAACAAGAGTGATGGTCTCACACTAATTCGAACTCTTAACCTAATGTTTACTTTTACTCAAAGTATATATTCACATTCAATTTATTTTATTGCCTATATTTATTGTTACATATATTATATAACCAATCTGCACCTGCACCTTTGTTCATTCTATTCTTTTCCTGTTGATTTTGATTATTAATCATTAATATTCAGAGACCATGTTTATTTTTTTCATATTTCTATATTTCTAGATAGATTTCTAGATATATTTAATAGATTGAATTGTATTTCCTATATATTACATCTTTCTTCTATTACTGTACCCTGCCCATACCTGTACCTCCCCTTCCCCCTCCTCCATGCTGCTATGACGCCTGCATTTCCCCAAGGGGATCAATAAAGGAATATCTTATGTTATGTTATCTTATATTATTCCTTTTTTTGGTTCTTACACACTGTCACATTCCTGCTCATCTTACAAATACACATATTTTTCTATCTATCACACACACACACGCACACACACACACACACACACACACACACACACACACACACACCACACACACACACACACACACACACACACACACACACACACACACTCACACACACACACACACACACACACACACACACACACACACACACACACCACACACACACACACACACACACACACACACACACACACACACACACACACACACACACAGATCAATCACAGAAAGGCAGGTTTAACAAGCCATAGTTCTTGATTAAATATAGATCAGTTCTTTTAAATTTTTTTATGTAATCGCCATACAGCACGGCGGCAAAGTGCTCGCTGGTATCATCTGCCACACACAACAACTGAAACAACCTTAAGATGGCAAGAGGAGAGGAGAGGTGGAGATGAAGGGGGCAGGAAAGGAGAGGAGTGAACGGACCGAGAGAGAGAGAGAGAGAGAGAGAGAGAGAGAGAGAGAGAGAGAGAGAGAGAGAGAGAGAGAGAGAGAGAGAGAGAGAGAGAGAGAGAGAGTTGACAGATCTTCCAGTGTGTTGAGGGGAATACAGAGGAGGGGTTATTGGAGAGATGGCTTCCAGCGAGGGTGAACTGAGGAGGGACATAAGAGAAGATATTAAAATAATAAATAAAATGATGATGATGTTGCGTCAGAGAGTCAGGGAAGATGAAAGGAGAAAAGATGATGAAGGGGCCTGATGAAATAGAGGTCAGGGGAAGATGAAAGGGGAGAAAAGATGATGAAGGGGCCTGATGAAATGAGAGGAGAGAACGGACGGAGAGCGAGAGGAGAGAGAGAGAGAGAGAGAGAGAGAGAGAGAGAGAGAGGAGAGAGAGGAGAGAGAGAGAGAGAGAGAGAGAGAGAGAGAGAGAGAGAGAGAGAGAGAGATGAGTGGGTCCTTTATCTACTGGTTGGGGTGGGAAGAACACACTAGACTCACACTTATCCACCACCCCCATCACACACACACACTCACACACACACACACACTCACACACACACACACACACACACACACACACACACACACACACACACACACACACACACACACACACACACACACACACACACACACACACCACACACACACACACACACACACACACACACACACACACACACACACACACACACACACACACACACACACACACACACACACACACACACACACACACACAGAGTTTTAGTGTGTGTGGTATGTGTGTGTGTGTTTGTGTGTGCGTGGTATGTGTGTGTGTGTGTTTGCGTGTGCGTGTGTGTGTGTGTGTGTGTGTTTGCGTGTGCGTGTGTGTGTGCGTGTGTTTGAAGAAATATCGAAGGCTCTTTAATGTAAAACATGTGTTAATGCATTTCTGAGTACATGGTGAAAAACTGAACATGGAGGAACATAGTGAGAAAAGAGGAGAAACTAGAGAAAAAGAGAAAGAAAGAGAGAAGGTGACTTTGTGGTTAAGAGAGGAGAGAGAATGGGCAGCATATCTCCTGACTGGAGCCTAGGATTTACCACCATCCTCCTCCTGACTGAAGCCTAGGATCTACCATCATCCTCCTGACTGGAGCCTAGGATCTACCATCATCCCACTCCTGACTGAAGCCTAGGATCTACCATCATCCTCCTGACTGGAGCCTAGGATCTACCACCATCATCCTGACTGGAGCCTAGGATCTACCATCATCATCCTGACTGGAGCCTAGGATCTACCATCATCCTCCTGACTTGAGCCTAGGATCTACCACCATCCTCCTGACTGGAGCCTAGGATCTACCATCATCCTCCTGACTGGAGCCTAGGGATCTACCATCAGCATTCTGTCTGTGTGCTCTCTCTCTCACTCTCTCTCTCTCTCTCTCTCTCTCTCTCCTCCTCTCTCTCTCTCTCTCTCTCTCTCTCTCTCTCTCTCTCCTCTCTCTCCTCTCTCTCTCTCCTCTCTCTCCTCTCTCCTCTCTCTCGTCGTGTTCCATCTCAGCTAAACCCTTATGTAAAGGCAGGGTCTAGTAATGAGCACGTCGACCAATTACAGAGCTCCTAAATTAACCACAGTGAGGGAGGAGGCTTCCTACCGCTGTGAAAATAATATTCCTGTATGCAAAAGAATTAGACAAAGAAGTTCACGCATACACAGACGGCACGCACGCACGCACACACACACACACGCACACACACACGCACGCACGCACACACACACACACACACACACACACACACACACATGCACACATATTTAATTTCTGCCATCTCCCCTGGCCATCCTGATAAAATGCATATTAACTATTCTAATTCACCACTAAATTAACAACTTTGACCTCAATTATGGTGGTAATTGTAGCTGAGACTGGCACCGTCCACAGCTCGGATGCTAATTGGTTTAGGAAGCTTGCATTCTTCCACCTTCACACACCCCCCCCCCCCCCCCCCCCCCCTGCTTCCAAGTCCTCCTCCCTCCTCTCCAAGGCCCTCATTTGGCGGGGGTAGACATTTTGTTCTGTAATACCAAACACGCATGCTCGCAAAACAGCCACCTGAGAGAAAGCTGGTGCCTGTTGCTCTGCTCCTCTTCATATCACTCACCACTCTCAGTCCTCGCTGGTTTAAGGTGCTTGCTAATATTCCCGAGTGGTGGCGGGAAGGAAAAGTGCTGCACGTCAGCTTCTCACAGGAGAAGGAGGGTACATTTCTCCCAATTTACCGCACGGTTATGGAGTCTATAAATAAAGCGGTGTCGACTCCTGAGAGGTGCTGCTCGCTGAGGTCATTTCAGACTGCAGACAAAAGTGGCCCGAAATCAGATAAAAAATTTTTGTGCAGGTCTGATTCTTTTTTTTTTTGCAATGCGACCCGAGTCTGAACAGTCATATCAGAATTCATGTGACTTTTACGTCACTCTAGATTGACATTCATCACCACAGTTCTGCGCTGGCAGGTGTCTCTCTGTGAAAACAGACAGACAGCTGTGATGGAGGTGGTCAGTGGAGGGACAGTGAGGTGGCAAGACTTGAGGAGACTGTCTCAAGGTCTGTCTCGTCTCTTTCACCTCCCCCTTGCCCCCATTATAATCTGCTCACAAATTTGTTGGCCTCCACTGCAAGTTATAAATTAAAACATAAACTGTGACTTTAGTGTCCTCCATGTTTACTTCCATCTTAGTTATTGTTAATTAGCGCATAATTAGTCAGTTCAGGAGAGTGAATTATAGCCTTAGACACAGGGCGGGGGTCGGGCTGGGTGCGTGGGGGGGGGGGTGTTGTACGGGGGGGGGCAGGGGCAGCTACCCTAGGGGTCATACACACAGACTCTATCTGGTTGTGTCCTGTGCTCACTCGGAATTACACAGTATTAAAAGACAACTGTACTCAAAAGACACACCATCTTGTACGAGACTGCGCTCAAACCACCCTCTTGGTGCACACACATGTACACATGTACACACATACACACATACACACATGCTGATGCCAAAAATACACAGTCAAACCACATAGGCACGGTAAACCCCTCCCCCCCCCGCGGGACGTTCTCACTCAGCTGACGCAACTGAACTGTAATTGACTGTAAGAAGAAAGTTGCTGTTGAGAGTTATCTCACAGCTCCTCCGATACTTGGTTACAAAACAATGACTGGTGTAGCTGACCTCTGTAACTCGACTGTCTCCAACCCACCGCAGAGAGGGATTCCATAGAACAGTGAAACAATTGGAACAAAACAGATGCATATGCTGCACATGTGCTGGGGTTACTGGTTCCTGTGCTACGCTTTGCTAGCTTCATATCACAGCAAGTATATGCACCGCCCATGCTTTTGTTAGCTTCATATCACAGCAGTATATGCACCGCCATGCTTTGTTAGCTTCATATCACAGCAGTATATGCACCGCCATGCTTTGTTAGCTTCATATCACAGCAGTATATGCACCGCCATGCTTTGCTAGCTTCATATCACAGCAGTATATGCACCGCCATGCTTTGTTAGCTTCCATATCACAGCAGTATATGCACCGCCATGCTTTGTTAGCTTCATATCACAGCAAGTATATGCACCGCCCCATGCTTTGTTAGCTTCATATCACAGCAGTATATGTACCGCTATGCTTTGCTAGCTTCATATCACAGCTGTATATGTACCGCTATGCTTTGCTAGCTTCATATAACAGCAGTATATGCACCGCTATGCTTTGCTAGCTTCATATCACAGTTGTATATGTACCGCTATGCTTTGCTAGCTTCATATCACAGCTGTATATAGAATAGAATAGAATAGATCTTTATTTGTCATTGTTGGTACAACGAAAATCTTGTTAGGAACATCACCACTGGCATACAACATAAGATATAACATGTGCAAAATAATAATGTCAATAATAATAGTAATATAGTAATAAAGTAATAAAGTATCAATGTCCCAATATATAACATACCATCATTGTCCCAAGTGCATTTAGTGCTTGTTGCAAATAAATTAATAAATATAAATATTTCAGTCCAGTGAGTTTGATGGGGGGGGGGGGGGGGGGGGGGGGGGGGGGGGGGGCGTTGACTTGCAAAGGATGAAGTATTGTATAGTGCAGCAATGCAAGTCCGGTTCACAGTTATTGTTTGTAATGTGGGAGTGGGAGTTATGTCACCGGGGGGTGGGGATGCGGGGGGGGGCAAGTTGATGTTCGTCGTTGAGCAGGCCTGACAGCCCGTGGGTAGAGGCTGTTGGTCAGTCTGCTGGTTCCGGACTGGAATGGATCTGTACCTTCGACCAGAGGGCAGCAATTGAAAGAGATGGTTTGCTGAGGTGGTACTGGTCTAGTAAGATGTTATTTATACGCGCGTAGGCAGCGGGAGGTAAAAGACTGTGGAGATATCTGGGAGGCTAGCTCCAGTGATCCTCCTCGCAGCCTTGACCACTCTGTGGAGGGCCTCCTTCTCTGCCCTGGTGCAGCCAGTAAACCACACCAGTAGTCCGTTACGTGAGTACACTCTCTACTGCGCAGTGGTAGAAGTTGGCCATCAGTCCCTGTGGGAGTTTAGCCCATTTAAGCTTCCTAAGATAGAAAAGGCGCTGCTGTGCTTTGCCCACAGCAGAGGCAATGCTGACCCCCCAGGACAGGTCATCAGACATTGTCACGCCCAGAAACTTAAATTTTGAAACCCTCTCCACCTCCTCATTCCCAATGAGGAGTGGAGAGTGGCTGAGGTCACCAGTCCTGCGGAAATCGATGATCATCTCCTTGGTCTTCGTGGGGTTGAGAGCAAGGTTATGACCATCGCACCACTCCACTAGTTGCTCAACCTCCCTCCTGATGAGGCCAAGCACTGTTGTGTCGTCTGCAAATTTTACTATGAGGTTAGATGGAGAGGAGGAACAACAGTCGTGTGTAAAAAGTGTGTAGAGAAGTGGGCTGAGTACACACCCCTGAGGGGGCCCCGGTGCTAATGGCCAGGGTGGGGGATGATGTGTGCTTGCCAATCCTGACATGTTTGTGTGCGATTTGTGAGAAAGTCCAAGATCCAGTTGCATAGTGTGGTGTTCAGTCCGAGTTTGTGCAGTTTACTGTGGAGCTTGTTGGGTAGAATGGTGTTGAAAGCTGAACTGAAGTCAACAAAAAGGAGTCTACCATATGTGTGCCTGTGCTCTAGATGTTCCAGCAGAGTGTGCAGTACAATGGCAATAGCATCCTCTGTTGACCTGTTCTTCCTGTAGGCAAACTGGTTTGTGGTCTAATGATGGCGGTTATGGGAGGGCTTTTATGTGTTTCATGACCAGTCTCTCAAAGCATTTTGGGACGATGGGGGTGAGTGCCACAGGTCTGTAGTCGTTCAGGCCTGTGACTTTTAGGTTTCTTTGGAACCGGGACTATTGTGGCTTGCTTTAAGACATGCGGGAACCCAGGATGAGCCCATGCTTTGCTAGCTTCATATCACAGCAGTATATGTACCACCGCTATGCTTTTGCTAGCTTCATAGCACAGCTGTATATGTACCGCTATGCTATGCTAGCTTCATATCACAGCAGTATACTGTATGTACCGCTATGCTTTGCTAGCTTCATATCACAGCAGTATATTGTACCGCTATGCTTTGCTAGCTCTCCTATCACAGCAGTTATGTACCGCTACAGTATGCTTTTCTAGCTTCCTATCACAGCAGTTATGTACTGCTACAGTATGCTTTGCTAGCTTCATATCACAGCAGTTATGTACAGCTACAGTATGCTTTGCTCGCTTCATATCACAGCAGTATATGTACCGCTATGCTTTGCTAGCTTCATATCACAGCTGAGAAGTTGGGACCATTCGAACAACAACTCTGGGGGAAGTGTTTGACAAGTACCCTGGATTTTATGTTTCTAAAGGTAATATAAAATGTTTTTAAGTAAGTGGATGACTTGACGCACCGTCACCCGGGAGATCAAAAGTAAATTTCTGTTTATATTCATGTGCCCCGACTGTGATACGAAGCAAGCAAAGCATAGATATACTGTACAGCTGGGAACAAGCAAGTGCTGCTAAATGAAAAGAGATGGAAGTCATGTTGTTCCTTCTGAATCCTAATTTCCTCTTCAGATACAGATCTTCTAGCCCCTCTCTACTCCTCTCTTCTCCCACATCTCTTCCTCTTTCCTCCTCTCCTCTACCCTCTCTCATCTCCTCTCTGCTCCTCTCTTCTTGCCTCTCCTCTTCTCCCCTCATCGCCTCTTCTCTCTACACCCTCTTTCCTCTCGCATCTCTCTTCTCCCGCTCTCCTCCTCCTCTCCCTCATCCTCTTCTCATCCTCCTCTCCTCTACCCTTTCTCCTCCCCTCCTCTCTTCCTGTCCTCTACCCTCTCTCCTTCTCTCTCCTCACCCCCTATTATCCTCCTCTCCTCTACACCCTCTAGCTAGTATCCCCTCCTCCCCTCTTCTCTTCCTCCTCTCCACTCTGCCTCTCTCATCTTCCCCTCCCCCGCTCCATTCCCTCTCATCGATCTGTATTAGAAACAGGATATGAGGAACTATGCTATCTTATCACAGATCAGAGAACGAGAGAGAGAGCGAGAGGGGGAGAAGGAGAAAGGGAGGAGGGGAGAGGAACAGAGGAACCATTCTCCCTCTCCGTCTTCATCTATCTCCTCTTTCTAACCAGCGAAGCACCGCAAGTCTAATTGTCCTAACGATTGGCTCCAGATAACAGCAGGGCCTAATGAATAAATGAATGGGAAATAAAATGAATGAAATGAGCCCATGCTCGTTAATATACGCAATATGAACACTGTGTCCAGTAATGACGTCAATCTATGTCAGGGTGTTCATCTGTCTTTCTGTGTGTGTGTGTGTGTGTGTGTGTGTGTGTGTGTGTGTGTGTGTGTGTGTGTGTGTGTGTGTGTGTGTGTGTGTGTGTCACGAGTCAGCCCTGCATCAATATTATTGTTATTATTATTTAATATCAGATGGGCAATGTTTATTTTGAATGGAGGTAGTTATGTAGGGCAGTTGTTGCATAACTACCTCCATTCAAAAGAAACATTGCCCATTGCAATTGTATGCATGGGGATAGGCCAAGGTTAGGAGTCGTTGTTGCAATGACCAGGACTCATACCCCACCGGTGTTCCCACCTGCGAACACTGCCAATTGTGTTTGAAGGGACGACTGACCAAGCTGGAGATATACCACTGACCCCGGGACTCAAACCCCTGGTCTCTGTGCTTAGGCCTCTGAACAACACAGCCACCCCTGGTGTGTCTACAGTGAACGCCCGGGAGCAGCTAGCTCTCAGGGTTTGCCCTCGTCAAGGCTCTCATTCTGACAGGTAGGCCTGTTCCATCACATGACCTTGTATTGCTGGACGCCCTGTCAAACTGCTTCATTTAGTGATAAAGTGGGTCGCCGTGTGTCAGTGTGTGTTCATGTTCGTGCTCCTGCATCACGTATCCTGGGGGGTCATCAAAGCGAAGCAGGCTATTATTCTCTGTGCTTGCTCCACAGTGGAGGAACGGACTTCCCACCACAGTCAGGACAGCTAAAAGACGCCCCAATTGTCCACTGTAGACTAAAAACACACTTCTTCGATCAATATCTGAATACTTTTTTTTATAAACGTTCTTACTGTCTTTTACTATTATGTACTTTGCTACTATGTCTATACTACTGTGTACTATGCTACTATATATATATATATAGATATATATATATATATTAGAGGTGGGCATAGATACATTTTTTAAATCTAGATTAATCTATCTGCAATCCTGGAGTTAATCTAGATTAATCTAGATTAAAATGGCTCATTTGAAGTCTGCCGAATGGCATTCAAAATATGTGTGTTCTACGCAGTGTTCTGCTAGTTACTGAAAAATAGTAACTCAGTTACTTTACTAGTTACTTCATTTCAAACGTAACTCAGTTACTTTACTAGTTACTTACACCCAAAAGTAAGGCGTTACTGTGAAAAGTAACTATTTAGTTACTTTAAAAAAAAAGTATTGCTCCCATTGATGTCTCTCATTCTCCCCCTGTATGTCACGTATGTCCCTATACCATAAATGTCATGATGTCATATATGTTGTGTATGTCATAAATGTCACTATGAATTGAAAATGGGGGACCCTGATGTAAACAAGACAAACGTCTTTCTCTGGTCTGCATCCCCTTAACAATTGTGTGTATTGAGCCGTACTGTATTGTACCCATTCTGCAATCTGTTAAATAGTCTGCCGTTAACTTAGCCCGGTAAATTCGTTAACGGCCCGGCCTTATATATATATATATATATATATATATATATATATATATATATATATATATATATATATATATATATATATATATATATATATATATATATATATATATATACTGTATATATACTACTATCTACTATGTAATATGCTATGCTACTATATATACTACTATGCTACTATGCTACTATTCCTATACTTCTATGCTATGTCTGTACTATATGCACTATGTACTGCTGTGTGGCTCTCAAGTTTGATTGTTTTATGAACAATACCACTTACCCTGAGACCACCAGAGTACCCCTCCTGCTGACTTGTCGTCGTACACAATTTGTAAGTCGCTTTGGATAAAAGCTCCGGCTAAAAGCTTCGGCTAAATTACTAAATATAAAATATCCTCTCTTAGACATCTACGGGAAACCCAGAGGGACGAATGACACAAAGTCAAAGGAGATAAACTCTCACCGCGCCGCTACCACTGTGTACTGCTTAAATAAGAGCAACACCCCTGTTTTGTACGACCTGCCCGGCGGCGATGACCTTCTTGTCCCTCCGGTGCAGATGGTGTTGCACCTCCTGGCCGCGGCTTGCCCTTTCCTGGACTGGCGGCGTGTGGCAAGATCCTAACCTTTGTGAGTACGACAGGCCGTGCTGCTAAACACACACGCTCAATGTCTGATCCGTATGCCCAGGATCCAGAATACGCCATATGCCCCACCATGCTTCCACCTCCACATGCACACGCACAGACACACACACGCACACACACACACACACACATGCACACGCACACACACACACACACACGCGCGTGCGCATGCACACGCACACACACACATGCTCGCTGGCAGGAGTGACACATCCTGACGGTTAGCTGCTCCACCTTGGGCCAACAGAAGGGAAAGCCACATGTGGGGAGTGCGAGGGGAATTAGGGGTCAAGGAGTTGTGTTTGGAACGCAGCCATACCGCTCTGCAGGGCACCTACATCACACACACACACCCCGTATGGAAGAGGATTAGGAAACATGTAGTTTCTGCCTTCAGAAAGTTTTATAAGAAACACATAGATTCTGCCTTCAGAACGTTTTATAAGAAACACATAGATTCTGCCTTCAGAAAGTTTTGTAAGAAACATGTAGTTTCTGCCTTCAGAAGGTTTTATAAGAAACACATAGATTCTGCCTTCAGAACGTTTTATAAGAAACACATAGTTTCTGCCTTCAGAAAGTTTTATAAGAAACACATAGATTCTGCCTTCAGAAGGTTTTATAAGAAACACATAGATTCTGCCTTCAGAACGTTTTATAAGAAACACATAGTTTCTGCCTTCAGAACGTTTTATAAGAAACACAGATTCTGCCTTCAGAAGGTTTTATAAGAAACACATAGATTCTGCCTCAGAAAGTTTTATAAGAAACACATAGTTTCTGCCTTCAGAAGGTTCTATAAGAAACATACTGTATATTTTCTACCTTCAGATATGATTACCCTACTATGTTCTTATATATTGCAGTATATGGCAGAGTCTCTACATACCTTGGAATAATCCTATAATGTGGATATAGACCACATCTTGTAAGATTCATACACAAGTATACAATTTGTGGGGCGACAGTGACTCAGGAGGTAGAGCTGGTAATCAGAAGGTTCCCGGTTTGATTCCGGCTCCTACTCCCAGCAGCGCGTCGAAGAGTCCTTGAGCACGACGCTTAACCCCTAACTGCTCCCTATGAGCAGGTTGGACACCTTGCAAAGCAACTTACAAGTTCTGTATGACAAGTCAGCAGGAAGGGTACAACTCTATCAGCTGAGTAACAATGTTAACCAAACAGTGCAGAGACTTGGGTGCTGCAATGTTGAGTGCATAATAGTAAAGACATAATTAGTATAGTAGGAAGAGTGCATGATAGTATAAGACAGTAAGGAGGTTAGTGGATTTTCTCATTTCAGATATTGATTGAAGAAGTGTGCTTTTAGTCGATGGCAAAAGATTGGTCGGGTTTCGGCTGTCCTGACTGTGGTGGGAAGTTTGTTCCACATTTGTAGAGCGAGGACAGAGAATAACCTGCTTCTCCTTGATGACCCTCCCAGAGCTCAGATAGGAGTGGGACTGAGGCGGCCAGAAGATACAGAGCGTAGGGGTCTTGAGCGTGTGGAGTTAGAGACCATTGACCGGAGGTAGGCGGAAGCCGTTCCCTTCGATGTGCGATATGCCAGGTCGAGGACCTTGAAGCAGATTCGTGCAGCGATGGGGACCAGTACAGGTCTCTAAGAAGTGGGGTAACATGGGCTTACTTTGGTAGGTTGGAGATCAGACAGGCGGCTGCGTTCTGAATGAGTTGGGATGATAAAAACGCTATATAAATGCAGTCCCATATTACCATCCATTTTACAATGACATCTTCTCCATTTACACAGTTGGTACAGTGACACCGCTTTGCACTGTGAATCATCACTCTTTGAATCATCACTCTTTCAATCATCACTCTTTCAATCATCACTCTTTCTTTCATCACTCTTTCAATTGTGACCCGGCACGGTCTAGGCCGCCATATCTCACAAGAGAGGATTCTTCAGAAATACCGAAAATGTTGCGCAATTCAGAAATAGGTCAAACATTTTATATCCGCAATTTCTCAGACATGCAGAAATTACAGCTACCAAATCCATTTTGAGACAATGGCACCAATAGGATACTTTGTTGGTGGTGTGAAAATATGCTGAGAAAGCTTAATATCTTTAGAAACGTTTGTGTTCCAAGCCCAGAGTCAATCAGAGCTTTCTATGCTTTCGTACACCGCATTATACCTCCGGGAATCAGTGTAGGAAGTTCTGATCGACTCCTGCTTCGTTTTAAATAGTTCAGAAGACTCATGTGCATAAAAACCTGATTATGATCATGTCTCTCCCACAACGACAGCCCGAGCTGTGAGTGAATTACGCAAAGGGGAGCAAAGCCTTGTAAATTGCCATTCTCCCTGTGTGTGTGCAGTGGTGCTGCTAGGGTCTATTGGGGCCCTAGGCAATAATTCTTAGGAGGGGCCCCCAACCAGTGTTCATCTCCATTATGTTACAAATAATCTGACGTTAACAAAAAATATACTAAACAATGTTTTTTTTTTTTTTGTGCAACTTTCAAAGAGTACAGTCCATTAGGATGGGAAAGTATTTAGCTTGTTTCACCTGTTTGACTATCTCATCACTTGTTTTGTCTCCAATCAGTGCTATGATTTCATAGATGGTTGGGTTAGTGTTGCATAGAGTCATTGAGCATCCCGATGGCCTGGGGATAAAAGCGTGATCACAAGCCATTAGACTAACAAAGGCAGAGCTGCTCGCAGACTGAAGGTGTCAAGTCATTGCTTTCTGGGTAACGTAGTGAGTAGTGTGTTATAAGCATGATTCATAATTGACATAGATTGAAAAGTATCCGCTCGATTTGTACACGTGATGGCTTATTTTGAAGGTATCAACCTGTACTTTCATATCATGTAAAAAATGTAAGACCCTTCTAAAGGACCCAGAGTCTGTGCCTGGTCACAATGGTCCTGAACCCTTCTGATGAACATTTCTATCACATATATAAGCGATCAGCTGCTGGTTCCCCTGACGCCCCTATAGCACCACACATGTTATTTGTAGAAGGCTTCAACAGTCTATGCCAGAGAGTCGGGGCGCATGAGGAAACAACTTATCCCCTCGCGGGTCCACGGGCAAGATCTTCTGCGTCATGTTCCCAATATAACCAGGTGGTTGCACTCCTTTGGAGTCGACCAGAGAATTCTGACAATGTTTTATTCTTCCTTTATTGAGAGTATTTTAACCTTTTCATTTGTATGCTGGTTCACATCCCTCTGTCAAAGAGACAAGAACAAACTGCAAGGTGTTGTCAACCTTATCTCAAAAATTATCGGCAGAACACAAAGATCCCTAATGCAGTTTTACAATGCCCAAGTGCTCAAGAAAGCACACAAAATAATTGATGACCCCACACATGTCCTTCATGTGTGTTTTGACCTGCTGCCCTCAGGAAAGCGCTTTAGACAGCCTGCCTGCAAAACAAACAGAAGGAAATTTGGGTTTGTACCAGAGGCCATTCGACTGGTGAATGGCCACAGTACAAGGAAAGGTCAGTTTACAAACGTGCACCCTTTGACCCCTTGATTTTAATATTTTAATATTTGACGAAAGTGCACTTTTTATACCGACCAAATCTATTTATTCATTTATTTATTTATCTATTGGTCTGACAGATCAACAATGTAGGGATCCCATTCTGGCAGTGTCATGTCTTTTATGCTTTGAAGTGGCATGTAGGTCTCTTGTCCTTGTTTTGTCCTGTTCTGTCTTGAATGTATAGGAATGCAGCTGTTTGTGATATCATGCCTTAAATTGCCCCTTGCGGGACTAATAACGTTTTTTGAATTGAATTGAATTGAATACCCGCCAAGAGGTTCATTATCACTTTGAGGTAGCTGGATTCAGCAGAGAATTTGGTATAACATTTTTTTGACACACACACACACACACAGCAACAGAAATAGCGTGTAAGCATGTCCTGGATGGAAGCAATGAACAGTTACTCATGTGAGAAACATACAGCATGACCTGGAAGACTGGCCAGTAAGTGGCTGTGATCGGTCCAGCGCAGGGAGGCAGTGTGATGGATGGAGACTGCCGCTCTAACAGTCACGAAGGTCACACTCTGACACTGTGTGTGTGTGTGTGTGTAATCAACAGAGTGGGGAGTTGAGAGTAGCACTAAAAATACTTTATGTGTGTGTGTGTGTGTGTGCGTGTTCTCATTCATCAGTGGTGACAATGGCGTGTGGAGGGTGCCACCGTGCCAGACAAATTCAACCATCACACTCACACACACGCACACACACACACACACACGCACACACACGCACACACGCACACACGCACACACGCACACACACACACACACACACACACACACACACACACACACACACACAAACACACACACACACACACACACACACACACACACACACACACACACACACACACACACACACACACACACACACACACACACACACACACACACACACACACACACACACACACACACCTCTACCAAAGGTGACACAAACGCCCGCTAGCAAGTTTACTTATTCTATTCAAAGGTGCAGCTGTGTGTTTAGTGTGTGTGTTTCCTATGTGTGTGTGTGTGTGTGTGTGTGTGTGTGTGTGTGTGTGTGTGTGTGTGTGTATGTGTGTGTGTGTGTGTGTGTGTGTGTGTGTGTGTAAGAGATCCACCAGGAAGTAACACGTCTTCAATCTCTCTTCTACCTCTTCATCCCTTCAACTCCTTTCTCCTCTTCTCTTTTGACTCTCGGGGGCGAATTCACAAAGGGATTGTGCATCTTTTTATGACGCTATGCCGGCGCAAATAGCTCTGAAACACAGTTTGCTATTCACAGAGGAGGCGCAACGGGTGAAATGAGGTGGTAACTGCATTCCATCAGCATTGCATCCGGTGCTCTTTGCGCGTATTTAAATGAGGTAATATGGTACAGGTTCCCCTTTCTATGCAAATGAGCCTCGTCCATAAACACTCCCAATTCACAACGGCCAGCGCAAATTGCACTGAGCACTTAAAGAAACACACCTACCGTCTTCAGAGATCTGGTGGTAACTCAGCGCATCTATAAAGGCGCGTCATTGCCAGCGTCTCGGTGATCATGGCAGCAGTAATCGTTGCCACTAACTAATCACTTTTTGATTTAGGCCAGACCGAAATCAACCGGAGACACAGGTTGCTTGATCTACTCGATGAAATCAAGGATTATATTGAGCCAGCCACCCAGAGATCCCATGCAATTTAGTTTATTATTTAAATATTGTATTCAACTTTGCCATGGCACTGCCATGTTGCCACTGACAACATCTGGTTTCTTGGTTAGTGGAAAGACTGGCATTGCATGCTGTTCACCAGTGTATTGTAATCTGGTGTGAGCCGGCAGACGAGAGCAAAGTGCTGCGTGCGACGTGGACAAATATGGGTGATTTTGCGCAAGCTCCCTTGTGCGAGCGTATTCCGATCCACGGAATAATATTCATGGAGGTAGGTCTCGTCGTGGGACACAATTCCCAATGCATTGTCCCGCGGGATTATGCCCCTGCGGCAATATTAATTGAGGGGCGCATTTGCGGCATTTGCGAAATGAATCCGAATCAGAAAGGTCTTTATTACCAAGTAGTTTTCACATACAAGGAATTTGCTTTGGTCGTTTTCGGTGCGACATTAGCGGACAGAAATGAACAGACAGATAATACAATAAAAGGTGGAGTAAAATAAAATGAAATATGAACTAAGTTAAGCACAATAGAATATAATACAACTATGAAATGAAATATAGGCCAGGGCTGGACAACTGTAAATAAAGAGGTTGAATAAAATTAAATGGGATATAAACTAAATTAAATATAGCACAATAGAATATAGTACAATTATAAGTAAAAAATTGAATAGGACTATGACATGACAGATGACGCAATGACGAAAGATAGTGACAAAAACAAAAGATGCAATGTGTCATGAAAATAGAAATTAGGCAAGCTCTATACATTACGAAGTAAACAAAATAGAATACGAAATAAACGGAATCCTAATGGTGAAAAATACTGTTATGTCTATGCATCATTTCGGGTTTATTTTTACCCTTCCTGATATCTGCCAACAGCGCTGTCATGTGCAAACTGCTCCACGAGCAAACTGCGCTGGAGCAAATCAGGAGCAAACTGCACACATATGTTTGCCCTAGTATCTCATCCGCGCAATGTCTTTAGTGAATAGCAAACGGAGCAGATACCGCGCGCTAAACTCACGTAGTTAAGGGTGCAATTACAGATCCAGCACAGAAAAATCGAACCTCTGCTGCTCCTCTGCTGCTCCTCCACCACTCCACGGGCCAAACTGATTTTGTGACTCCTATTGTTCTGGACCGGGCCAGATTTCACACCTCCACTGCCTCGCACAGTGTATCAGGCTGGCGAGACTTTTTCATCTTAAACTTTTATTCGTCCCAAACGCCCCAGCTCCATCTGATTCCTTCGCTTTTTTCACTGTTTACTTATCATGCATTGCAAACTAATATATGGGCGGTACCCAAAGTCAGACTGCCCCAAACCCACTTATTAAAAATTATCTTGGGGGTCTGAGGGCAGTAACCCCCGACCCCCTCCCTGGGGGAACACTTAAGTTAAGTACCCTCCCTTTGTTCACTTTGGGAGCTAGCCATCAGCCCCCGAAATATAACACCTGAGTGCTAGTTCTAAAGTGTCAGAGGAGCAGCAGAAGGGCAGCAGAAGGGATCTGAATTTTCAGTGCTGCATCTGTAGCACCGCACAATCCATTCTTTGTGAATTCGCCCCTCAGTCTCTCTCTGAACTGGAACTGGCGTCTCAAGCTCAGCATGGGAAAGACAGAGGGCTAGATCCACAAAGAATGGATTGCACGGTGCTATTTGCACCCTTACTTACAATTCATTATGAATTGAAAATGGGGGACCCTGATGTAAAAAAGATGAAAGTCTTTCTCTGGTCTGCATTCCCTTAACAATTGTGTGTATTGAGCCGTACTGTATCGTACCCATTCTGCAATCTGTTAATAAAATATTCATTCAATCAATCACGGGGCATGCTATTCTCTCTCTGAATGTTATTCTCTGTCTGTCTGTCTGTCTGTCTGTCTGTCTGTCTGTCTGTCTGTCTGTCTGTCTGTCTGTCTGTCTGTCTGTCTGTCTGTCTGTCTGTCTGTCTGTCTGTCTGTCTGTCTGTCTGTCTGTCTGTCTGTCTGTCTGTCTGTCTGTCTCTCTCTCTCTCTCTCTCTCTCTCTCTCTCTCTCTCTCTCTCTCTCTCTCTCTCTCTCTCTCTCTCTCTCTCTCTCTCTTTATCTCTCTCTCTCTGGAAGATATTCTCTCTCTATCTCTCTCTCTGGATGCTATTCTCTATCTCTCTCTGGATGCTATTCTTTCTCTCTCTCCCTCTCTCTCTCTCTCTCTCTCTCTCTCTCTCTCTCTCTCTGGAAGATATTCTCTCTCTATCTCTCTCTCTCTCTCTCTCTCTCTCTCTCTCTCTCTCTCTCTCTCTGGAAGATATTCTCTCTCTATCTCTCTCTCTCTCTGGATGCTATCTCTCTCTCTCTCTGGATGCCATTCTCTCAATTCAATTCAATTCAAATAGGCTTTATTGGCATGAAATATCAACATACTTATTGCCAAAGCAAGTCCAACATACAAACAATAACATATATATTATTAAGCAATAAAACATACCATAATATTAGCAATAAGTAAAACAATCAACAGAAACATATTAAATTACAAAATAAACATTCCATCGGGTATTCATTTTACAGATGTAGCCACCCAGATACATGTATTTACAGGGCTTGTTCTCTTATTGTATGACAACCATCTACATATTTTGCAGCTAATACTGTACACTGACTTTTCTCCCCACATATATATAACAGCTTTTGATTATCAGGGAGATGGATAAACTGTGGATCAATTTTATTTATTTTATAAAAGAAAACTTCTCTTAAATCCTTGTATTTTTCACAGTATAGTAGGAAGTGAGGTTCTGTCTCAACATCCCCCTGATGACAAAGTGAACACAGCCTGGCCTCTCTGGGCAGCCAGTTCTGCCTGTGACGGCCTGTTTCTATGGCTAGACTATGTCCACTCAGTCTGTACCGTGTCAATGTCTTTCTTAATTTTATATCATTCACAGTAGTCAGGTATTCTGCCACCGTGTACTCTCTGTTTAGGGTCAAATAGAATTCTAATTTACTTTGTGATTTGGTTGATTTGTTCCAATATTCTATATAGTTTTCTTTTTGTTTTGAGGTTAGGTCTCTCTCTCTCTCTCTGAATGCTATTCTCTCTCTCTCTCTCTGGATGCTATTCTCTCTCTCTCTCTCTCTCTCTCTCTCTCTCTCTCTCTCTCTCTCTCTCTCTCTCTCTCTCTCTCTCTCTCTCCGGCTCACTGCCTCAACGTCTGCCCTCTCCACCTCTGTACAACACACTCTCTCCTTCCTCTCTCTCTCTTCGTCCTCTCTTGACTTCCTCTGTCACACTCCCTCTGTTCATATCCTCCATGGCCCAGCATCTATATCTCTCTGTCCTCTCTCTCTCTCTCTCTCTCTCTCTTTCTCTCTCGCTGTGTCACACTCCCTCTGTTCTCTTCTAGCTGTGATCAATTAGGACATTAGTCACACGCATATTCCAGGTGACAGAACCTCAGGAGGGCAAAGCCATCGCTCTCTCTCCCTCTCTCTCATGTCTAGCCTCTCTCTCTCTCCTTCATGTCTCCTCTGCGCTCCTCTCCTCTACTCCCTTCCACGTCTCCCAATCCGCTCTCCTCTGTTTTGCCTTCATCTTCCCTTTCTGTTCCGCTCATCTCCTCCATCTTTCTCCTCTCCTCTATCTCTCCTCCATCTCTCCTCTGTCTCCCTCTCTCCTCTCCTTTCCCCCGTCTCCTGCTGTCCTTCGTTTATCCTTTCTCGTTCCTCTCATCTCTCTCCCTCTTCTTTTCTCCTCTCCTCACCTCCCCTCCATCTATCTGCCTCTCTTCTCCTCTCCTCCTTTGTGTCTTTCTCCCTCTTCTTTTCTCCTCTCCTCCCTTCCCCTCCATCTATCTGCCTCTCTTCTCCTCTCCTCCTTTGTGTCTTTCTCCCTCTTCTTTTCTCCTCTCCTCCCTTCCCCTCCATCTATCTGCCTCTCTTCTCCTCTCCTCCTTTGTGTCTTTCTCCCTCTTCTTTTCTCCTCTCCTCACCTCCCCTCCATCTATCTGCCTCTCTTCTCTTCTCCTCCTTTGCGTCTTTCTCCCACTTATTTTCTCCTCTCCTCACCTCCCCTCCATCTCTCCGCCTCTCTTCTCCTCTCCTCCTTTCCACCTCTCCCCCCTCTTCTCCTCTCCTCCGTTCCATCTCCCCCTTTGTCCTCTCCACCTCCACGCCCCCCCCTCCTCCTCCCCCTCCTCCTCCATCATCCCTCCCTGCTGTGTTTCAGCAGAGCAAACAACAGAACCTCGTCTCTCTCCCCCTGTCCTCCATCTCCCACTCCTCTCATCCCTCACGGTGCAGACAATGACAGATCAGCTCCACCCCTCCTCTCTCTCCCTCTCCCCCTGCCTCCTCTCTCCCCTTCTCCCCCTCCCTTCCTCCCTCTCTCCCTCTCCGCCACTCCCTCATTCAACCGCCTCTCCTCCAATCATCCATCCTCTCCTCCTCTCCTCCGCCTCTCTCTGGGCATGTCGTCAGACCTTCCTTCCCTCTCTTCTCTCTCTCTCTCTCTCTCTCTCTCTCTCTCTCTCTCTCTCTCTCTCTCTCTCTCTCTCTCTCTCTCTCTCTCTCTCTCTCTCTCTCTCTCTCTCTCTCTCTCTCTCTCTCCTCCCCATTCGTTCCTCAGTCTCTCGTCCCTCCGTCGTTCCGTCGGGGCTCCTCCACACCTGCCTTGAAGCTCCTCGCCTGCCGACCGTTCACCTGTATCCTAGCAACCCCCTCTCCTTTGGCTCCGGCGCTCCGGAGCGAGAGAGCAAACAAGACGCCGGGGGAATGAAGAACAAGTCCTCTCATTTATCCTCCTCCCTCCATCCATTCAGTCATTCCTTCACAGGTATGAGGATCCTCCGAGCTACGTGCTCCTTTCTGCTCAAGTGCACTCGTATACACACACACACACACACATGCACACGCACGCATGTACACACACACACACACACACCTGCCTTTGTAACGTGTGTGTGTGAGAGAGAGAAGGAGAGAGAAATAGGAGGAGGAGGGAGACTATTTCTATGTTATTTATGGCCTTGAGGAGAGAGAGAGATGAGAGAAAAGAAAAGAAATGTTTTAGGGCAGGTGTACCACAGACACAGACACACACACACACACACACACACACACACACACACACACACACACAGACACACACACACACACACACACACACACACACACACACACACACACACACACACACACACACACACACACACACACACACACACACACACACACACACACACACACACACACACACACACACACACACACACACACACACACACACACACACAGGAAAAAGTGCTGTTCAGGCACATGTGTCCAGCTGTAATTTATGAGCGGGCTCCTGAGCGGACGCCTCAGGGGGGTCCTCTTCACGCTGCATGGCTCTGGGTGCTCTGCACAGTCCCCCCAGCAAGCACACACACCTACACACACACACACCTACACACACACACACACACACACACACACACACACACACACACACACACACACACACACACACACACACACACACACACACACACACACACACACACACACACACACACACACACATACACACAGTGCAAAAATCTCCCTCATGAGCATGCAGTGAACTCTGCCGACAGGAACTCGCTGCACGATTAACGCTACAAAAAGCTTGTTGAACCCCAGGGTGACAGAGACACAACAACACAACAACTCACTCCCCAAGCAGCTCTGTGTTCAGCACAGACTAAACAACACAACAACTCACTCCCAACACAGCTCTGTTCAGCACAGACTAAACAACACAACAACTCACTCCTCCAACACAGCTCTGTTCAGCACAGACTAAACAACACAACAACTCACTCCTCCAACACAGCTCTGTTCAGCACAGACTAAACAACACAACAACTCACTCCTCCAAGCAGCTCTCTGTTCAGCACAGACTAAACAACACAGCAACTCACTCCCAACACAGCTCTGTTCAGCACTGACTAAATAACACAACAACTCACTCCTCCAACACAGCTCTGTTCAGCACAGAACAACACAGCAACTCACTCCTCCAACACAGCTCTGTTCAGCACTGACTAAATAACACAACAACTCACTCCTCCAACACAGCTCTGTTCAGCACAGAACAACACAGCAACTCACTCCTCCAACACAGCTCTGTTCAGCACAGAACAACACAGCAACTCACTCCTCCAACACAGCTCTGTTCAGCACTGACTAAACAACACAACAACTCACTCCTCCAACACAGCTCTGTTCAGCACAGAACAACACAGCAACTCACTCCTCCAACACAGCTCTGTTCAGCACTGACTAAACAACACAACAACTCATAGAGCCGCATCAACTCTGTTCATCACAGACTAAACACAACAAATCCTGGACTAGTAGTAGTAGCAGTAGTGGCAGTAGAAGTAGTCGTAGCAGTAACGTCACGGTGACCAAATGCGTCCACATTTTTATAGGATTCTATCACATTTTCATAACAATAGCGAATATTACTTACCCTGCGCCGTTTTCATTGAGGTTTCTTACAAATTAACAATGTTTTATTTGTCCTATATATGCGGATTACATTTAAAATCTTAAATTGTACCATTTTGTTTCCCTTTAGACAACAAACATAATGCTAATGATGCACTTTTGTTAAGATAATTAGTTTACCATTCGCGGTCACTGTACTGAGGTCGCATTAATAGTTTACCGCTGTTCAGATCGCGTCAAAGAATAGACGCGTCCCAGTGACCTGTGACCTGTGCTAAAGGTCTTGGGAAATGTATTCATGTAGTTTTCAACATTTTCACCTTTTAATTTTAAACCAATGCTGCCATCTACTGACAACAGAAAGTGTGGTGTATCGTCAACTTGAGAGGCACTTCCGTAAACACCGTCGCCCAAAACACATTCTAGCGATTCCCACTTTTTACTGGGAATGGGGCGTGGCCGAATTTGGTCTGAGACAATAAGAGTGACTGAGATTGGTCTACGTTCCGTTAAATCAAATCAAATCAAATTTATTTGTAAGGCCCGACAACACACGTTAATGTCCCCATGGGCCGGACATGTCTTCTTTAAACAGTAGTAGTAGTTGTAGTAGTAGTAGTAGTAGTAGTAGTAGTAGTAGTAGTAGTAGTAGTAGTAGTAGTAGTAGTAGTAGTAGTAGTAGTGGTAGTAGTAGTCGTAGCAGTAGTAGTATTAGTAAATAATAATAATAATAATAAATTTTATTTATTTATAAAGCGCTTTTCAGGAACCCAAAGACGCTGACAATGAGCAAAACAAAGGAACAAAGAAACAAAGAACCACAGGGAATAAGCAACAGTATGAAAACGCAGGACATAAAACCACGGTAACAAGTAACAAATACAGAGTCCAGTAGGGGAACAGTCAGGGAAGTAAGGACACCGAGGGGAGGGGGGAGGGGGGGCAGGAGGCTTGTATGCTTTCTACAACGGAGTTCGGCGATTCATTTCTGGTCATGTGACATGTACGCCCAATCGTGGGACCGCAAGTGTCTACACTGGTTAAGCTTAGGCGCTCTTTCGAAGTTGGTTAAGGTTAGAGTTTGTCTTAGAGCATGGCGATAGAACGCCTGGTCTACAAGATACACTATACGACCGGGGTGCCCATGTACATGTCAAAATACTTCCCAAAGGTCAGTGAATACCACAACCACTACACCAGAGGAAGCTCAACAAATCATGTTAAACCCAGATTCGGCTCAAACAAGGGACTAAACACGTTTCGCAATTATGCCACAACAATGTGGAACGCCCTACCCAAAGCTGTAAAGGAATGTGAATCCCTGCCCACATTCAAAACCGCTCTTAAAGAGCACCTACGGGAGGCTGCAATTCGAAACTGGCCACCGTAAATGCCCAAAACCCCCACGACCTCCTAATAGACAGTCTCCTCCCCACCGCATGTATATATTCCCTCCCCGCCGTATGTATATTTCTCTCCCACCCACCCCCCCCCCCTAATGTACAGTCCCCTCCCCATCATATGTATATACTCTGTCAGGATCTAGGGGTAACAGTACTGTATATTGGAATACCGTTTATGTCACAAATGTATCAGTACTAAATACCTATATGTCCCTATGCCATAAATGTCATGTATGTTGTGTATGTCATAAATGTCTATATGAATTGAAAATGGGGGACCCTGATGGAAACAAGACAAACGTCTTTCTCAGGTCTGCATCCCCTTAACAATTGTATGTATTGAGCCGTACTGTATTGTACCCATTCTGCAATCAATAAAGTTTTCATTCATTCATTCATTCATTCATTCATTCATTCATTCATTCATTCATTCATTCATTCATTCATTCATTCATTCATTCATTCAGGTGCTTTGCAGGCTGTTCGACGCGGAAATGGGCAAGTGGCCAATCAGATTCGCAAATCGCCGAACTCCGTTGTAGAAAGCATGGACGCGGGCAGGAGACGGAGAGAAAGTAGGAAGGGGAGGTGGTAGGTTGGAGGAGGGTGGTTATGGGTAGGGAAGGTTGTATGCTTGGAAGAACAGGTCGGTTTGAGTGGGGATTTAAAGGTGGAGAGTGAGGGAGAGTCTCGGACAGTAGTAGTAGTAGTACTCCTGAATGATGCCATATAATACTTGTTGGAAGGGGTTTGAAGTGTGTTCAGAATAACAAGCTTAAACAAGCTGTTCAGGATGATTGCTCCGTCTGATGTTGGTTGACTCTTGGGTGTAGAGTAGCCAGGCAGGGGAATTATTGATTTTAAAATGAACCAAAACACTTTGATACAAGAGAGGAGAGGGGCTGGGACATTTAAAAACTTAACAACCATGTTCTACTAATTCAATGAAGTCTTATAAAACTGTTGAAACGATACAGAATGGTATCTTGCTGCCCTCCCCTAGTGCAGAGACGACTGGGACTGTGGCTGAACAGGGTGGTGGTGGTGGTGGTGGGGGAAGACCCGTCTGACTGCCCCCCGGGCACCTGAGGACACACACCTGGGGACACACACCTGAGGACACACACCTGAGGACACACACCTGAGGACACACACCTGAGGACACACACCTGAGGACACACACCTGAGGACACACACCTGAGGACACACACCTGAGGACACACAACACTCTCAAGGACACTCCATAGGGAGACAGCAGGCACGCTGGCATGGACACACACACACGCACGCACACACTCACACGCACGCACGCACGGACGCACGCACGCACGCACGCACGCACACACACACACACACACACACACACACACACACACACACACACACACACACACACACACACACACACACACACACACACACACACACACACACACACACACACACACACACACACACACATTCTCTCTCTTTCTCTCCTACTCCTAAATGGATGGACAGTGATGCATCTATATAAATAATGTAAATATATTAATAATGTATTCAGAGTCAGCAAGGGTTATTTTTTCTGCTGATCCGGTCTATTTCTAACTTCCCCATCTGTTGACTGAGGTCTCCAGAGCAACCAGCTGATCCAGGACCTGCCCCCACACCTGCCCCCACACCTGCCCCCACACACACACACACACACACACACACACACACACACACACACACACACACACACACACACACACACACACACACACACACACACACACGCACAGCCGTGCGCTCTCCCTCCCACAGACACACAAATAGCCACTGCTCAGAATGTCTCCTCCCTCTCTGTTTGTATCATGCTCTCCTAAGTGTTCTCCTGTCAGCACCTGCCACGCCCTCCATGCGGTGAGGTGTCTGTCACGCGCTGGCCCCAGATCTGTGTCTGTTAGCGCCCCCTGCTCTGACTGATCCCCGATCACTGTTCCCACAGTGTCTTCTCTTCCTGTCTGTTTACTGGTGCTAAGTGGGCTCCGGTGGCCCCCTGCTGATCTCAGATCAGACACAGCTCTCTGGCCCCCTGCTGGTTGCCGTGGCGACACAATGACTCCTCCTAGATGAGGCTCACTCCTTGAGCTCAGACCATTTCATTGTTTGTTTGTAACCTTTATTTTAACTCGAAGGACATTGAGGTTTCCCTCATTTACAATGACGACGAGTTTACAAAGCCAACCTTCTGCCGAAGCTTGGAGGCGAGGCTGTCAATATGAGTTTTGAATGAGAGCTTCTTATCGAGCCATAGCCCAAGATATTTGTAACCGGTAACTCTATCTATAGAAGAGCCATCAATAGTAGATATGAGAAGTTTAGTAAAGTCCACATTTCTAGCTCTTGAGAATATCATACATTTAGTTTTCATCGAGTTAAGGACAAGCCTGAGCTGAGAAAGGGTGTCCTGCAATGAATTAAAAGCGAGCTGCAAGTTGACGGTAGCAGCCTGCGGGCTATCCGCAATACAGTAAAGAATAGTGTCACCTGCATACAAATGGGCTTGGCAACCGGTTAGTGAAGAAACTAGCTCATTAATGTAGACAGTAAAAGGTACAGGCCCCAACACCGAACCCTGTGGGACACCTTTTGTAACAGTTAAGAATTCCGAATTGCCATGTGATGATTTTATACATTGACGTCGGAGAGATAGGTAGTCACGAAACCATGCAGAAGCACCCATATCCAAGCCGATATCGGACAGCTTTTTTAAAAGCAGGTGGTGATCGACCGTGTCGAAGGCTTTTGAGAGGTCGACAAAGAGGGCCGCGCATCCTTCTATCCAAGGCAGAGACTATATTGTTGGTTACAAGAGTGATAGCAGAGATTGTACTATGGCCAGGTCTGAAACCGGATTGGTGAGGACTAAGAATAGAGTGGCTTGAAAGGAAGCACTTCAATTGCGAACTGACTAAGGTCTCAAGTACTTTGGCCAAGCAAGGAAGGGTGGAGATTGGACGATAGTTATCCAGATTATCTCTAACACCCCCCTTGTGTAAAGGAATGACTCGTGCAGACTTCCAGTTCAGTGGGAATGAGCCAGAAGAAATTGATAGATACAAAATATTAGTTAACAGCTCTCTAATAATTGGCGCAGCCAATTTTATGAAAAAAGAGTCCAATTGATCCTCGCCCGTCGATGATTTAGGGTCTATGGATTCTAAAACTTTGAAGACCTCCGAAGATGTAAACGGTCGAAAGGAGAAATGAGGGACATGATTCATGGGGAGAACATCGTCAGAGACCTCCAGGGGAGGGAGACCTGGAAACAACCTATCAAATAGGTGACCAGCTTTAGAGAAGTGTTTATTAAAAGCAAGGCGAATGTCATTCGGATCAGAGATCACACATTCATTTATCATAATACTAAGGGGCAGAGTGCTAGAAGGCCGATTTTTTGTCAAATTAACTGCACCCCAGAACTTGTCAGGATTAGAATAGGAGGTAGTTACAAGATTTAAAAAGTAATCCGTTTTAGCTTTCCTTACAGCAGAAGTGCATTTATTTCTGAGCTGTCTAAATGACAGCCAGTGCTGGGGATCATGTGTGCGTCTGGCACGGGACCAGGCATTATTCCTATCATTAAGGAGGGTAGACAGCTCATGAGTAACCCATGGCACCACCCTATCTTTGATCCTAGTCATTTTATATGGGGCGTGATTATCTACAAAGCAATTAAATGCACATATAAAGGAGTTAAGAGCGTCAGTCTATCTCATCGAATTGGCCCACGCAACTCCAATCCCAGTCATCCAGATCCCCCAGGAACTCCTCTGCAACAAACCTCTTAAAGTTCCTCTTAGAAACGAGCTGAGATGTAGTCTTTTTCACTTTTATATTTCTCACACATGCAATGGGACAGTGGTCACTGACTCCCAATGCAAAGACACGGCAGGAGCACTCATTCAAGGGTACTACGACTATGCTTGCACCTCATGGTACCAAAGCACCTCAAAAGCGCTAAAAACTAAATTACAAACATCTCAAAACAAACTGGTCAGACTACTGCTTGACCTTACTCCTAGAACCCACCTCACCCCTGCCCACTTTGACAACCTAGGATGGCTTAGAGTAGACGACAGAGTACAGCAACTTGCATTGGGCCTGGTCTACAAGATACACTACACGACCAAGGTACCCATGTACATGTCAAAATACCCAAAGGTCAGTGAATACCACGATCACAACACCAGAGGGAGCTCCACAAATCATGTTAAACCCAGATTCGGCTCAAACAAGGGACTAAACACGTTTAGCAATTATGCCACATCAATGTGGAACGCCCTACCCAAAGCTGTAAAGGAATGTGAATCACTACCCACTTTCAAAACCACTCTCAAAGAACACCTACGGGAGACTGCAATTCGAAACTGGCCCCTGTAAATGTCCTAACCCAACCCCCTCCAATGTACAGTAAATGACCAAGTAGGGTTTTGTCAATATTCCAATGTACAGTTTTGCTTCTTTGCTTCTTTTTAATTATTTGTTTATCATCTACTAATCTTTTTATTTAATACATTTTTTACATTTATTTATTCAAAATAGGGACAATACATATTAAATACATTTGCAGGTTGATGACAAATTACAAACAAACACAAACTTCATAACCACAAGAACAGACAATAGTACATGTACAAGTTACTAAACAAACTCCACAACCATAATAAACAGACAGTAGATGAAACAATGACAACACAATTATGTGCGATGTGGCGAGACAAACCGGGAAATAGGATGACTATAAGTTTAAGGTGCTTTAGCTACAGAGTTTGAGGGAAGCAGCCTTTAGATAGAGAGAAGGGCGACTACTTGTGATGTTGTTGACAATGGGTCTCATTCACCAAGGACTTACGACAAAAAGGGCTTTCTCTTAGGGCCATTTGAGACCTTTTCGGGCTGATTTTGGGATTCACCAACCGTCCCAATAAAACATATATAATTAATATTATATTATATTGTCTATATTCATGTCTTGCCCGAAAAGGTCTCAAATGGCCCTAAGAGAAAGCCCTTTTTGTCGTAAGTCCATTGGAGAATGAGACCCAATGTATGTGAGGCCAAACGTCTCTTAACCTTGAGCAACATTGTTTTCCAACAACCAAACATCAAACCACGACCCTAGTCTTACCCTCACCCTAGGTTCCCTGACTCTATTCATAACTGGAACCACTGTCTCCTCTTGTTTAACCCTTGTGTGGTGTTTTCTTCTTTGGTATACCCACCCAATGTTCTCGGGGCTGGTGAACCCACAGCATTATTGGGATTTTAAAACAACAAAACCATAACAATTCATGTAAAAATTGTAAAATACACAACATAATGTTAACTTTAACTCAATTACAAGCAATCTAGACAGCATATATGTGGGGCCGTGCCTGTGGAATCAGCTGCCGGGGTCCATCAAGGCCTCAGTCTCCATTGCTGCCTTCAAGGCCAGCCTTAAAACCCATTTGTTTTGCTCTGCCTTCCAATAGGGCCTGTTTTTCTTTTCTTTTTTCTTTTCTTTTTTTAACCAATTCAGCGCCAGACCAGAGATAAGTCAGGTTAACTCGCCATGCGCTGGGCGCCAAACCCGAGAAAAGTCAGGTTTTAATCGTTATTTCTTTTATTCACTATATCCATTCATAATTCATCCATCCAGCCTGATGTTATCATTGGGAATGGCTCTGAGATCGCAAATGGCCAATACCGCCGCCTAACGCCTTGCGGCCGGTATTGCACATCATTGGAATCCCTCTGGCTTGGGCTGTGCATCGATCTAAGAAGTCGCGTCCAGGTTTTCCTTCTGGGGCATGAGTAACGTTTATAACACATGGATTGGGGAGACTCGAGCACCGTGGATTCATGTGTTTTGGTGGATAACGTTGGACACACGACCGCGATCAATATTTGGAATGGCGATGAGATAATTGGATTATTCTTTTTGCAGTACATCATAGACGAGGTAAGGACTATATGTTATCAATCTTGCGTCGATCCGATGATTTTCCCCCGCGATCGCAGCGTGTGTCTGTAATGTACTGTGTAATGTATGCCGTTGGTGGCGCTCGAAGCATAGAAACCCCCCGCACCCCCCCCCCCCCTTTCGTGCATGCATGATGAAACATAATTCAGATAATCTAGCGTTGATTTCAGATTTCAGATTTTTTGCATGTTGACCGGAAGAAGATCACTGACAAACGACGTGGTTATTAGATCTGTTGAAGTCAGAGGTTCTATGTAGGATTGTTAGTAACTGTCTAACTGCATATATAACTGTTTCCACTAGAGGGCGCTCTAGGCGGAGCCACTCAAGAACACCACCAGGTGGCGAGTATAAATAGAGATGTCTCCTCCTACTCTACCTCTTTCCCCCCCAGCCTCTCAGTGAGAGGAGACCTCATGTACTGCTGCTCATACCATGTGAATGAATAAACCACGCTGCTTAAAGGATAAAGATAGAAATCATGCGTCTTGACCACATTATTGTCGCCCTATAGCCGGATTCTGTCAACAGGTTATGGGCCCAGATCACTCCGGGGCGAAATAATAAGGGTAGCAAGCTTAGCTAAAGTATAGGCTATACTTTATACTATACTTTACTAAGTATAGTAAAGGGGAGCACCGCGTGGCTAGACGCTAGGCCAACAAGAGCTAAAGCTACGCCTACCATCAACCAAGAGGATGGCGACCAAGGGAAGGAGTAAATGTTAAAGAAACAATTCATTGTATCAATTCTCTTTTAGTAAACATTGAAAACGGGTCCCACATACCAGAACACCACACAAGGGTTCAACTTGAATACATAGTTGTAAAATAGTCATAGATGAGATTCTCAATGGGGCTCTGCAAGAGGGAGGTGTGTGCACAGCTTTTCAAACGCATCGTGCCAAGTCATAGCTCTTCATAAGCACTCTTTATAACACCAAGTCATAGCTCTTCATAAGCACTCTTTATAACACCAAGTCATAGCTTTTCATAAGCACTCTTTATAACACCAAGTCATAGCTCTTCATAAGCACTCTTTATAACACCAAGTCATAGCTCTTCATAAGCACTCTTTATAACACCAAGTCATAGCTCTTCATAAGCACTCTTTATAACACCAAGTCATAGCTCTTCATAAGCACTCTTTATAACACCAAGTCATAGCTCTTCATAAGCACTCTTTATAACACCAAGTCATAGCTCTTCATAAGCACTCTTTATAACACCAAGTCATAGCTCTTCATAAGCACTCTTTATAACACCAAG